>NW_009915921.1:4666-5072 GCF_000696875.1 Nestor notabilis | reverse complement strand
GGGGGATGCTCCATGCATGGCATCTGAATGAGGAGAAAACGCCTCAGCTGAGCTGCGCAGAGGTGCCCCAAAGATGCAGGCAAAGATGTCCCCACTGCTGAGTGGGCACATCTGGCAGCATCCAGCTGTGTCCAGCCAAGACCTGCCCAGTCCCATCCTCACCAGTGCTACTGCTCCCGCTCCACTGCTGGGTGGTACCAGCTGTTCTGGGCAGCACGGAAGTGCTCCCCAGGCTGGCAGCAGAGGGGAGAGTTGGCTTGGGTCTTGCACAGCTCTTTCTCTGCCCCTTCTCCATGCACAGACCACCGGAAGGAGTGCAGGGAGCCCAGGTGACCCAGCTGCCATCCATCAGGCTGGTGCTGAAGGAGGTGAGTGGCCACAGTGCTGTGAGGGTTCCTCCTGCCCA
>NW_009915921.1:4290-4547 GCF_000696875.1 Nestor notabilis | reverse complement strand
TGCAGGTGCAATCTCCCCACCCCCACCTCTCACACACAGCCAGGGGCTGATGCAGCTCACTGGGGGCCCTTTCTGCTGTGGGGTTCCTTGCTGAGTGCAGCACATTTCTTGCAGGCTAGTGCCAAGCAGCTGCCAATTCCCATCCCCTCTGGCAGTGAGGGCGGACATGGTCATGTGGATGGTGAGTTTGGAGAAGAAAGGGGCAGGATGGCCCTTCTCTCCTGCTCTTGCAGGTGAGCAAACATGCTGTGATGGGG
>NW_009915921.1:3714-4081 GCF_000696875.1 Nestor notabilis | reverse complement strand
ATGCTGTGATGGGGCTGCCACTGCCCTTCTCGCAGGGCACATCCATTCCCATCACTATGCAGCAGGAGAGACCTGAGCCCCAGGGCCTCTAATTCCCAGCAACGCTGCCTCTCCCGTGCCCTCGGCAGCAGGGGGACAGCACTGCAGGAGTCTGGGAGCACTCTCCTGGTGCTTCTCCTCCACAGCTCTTTGCTCTGTTTCACTTGGCAGCAGGTGGGACATACAGGAGCAGGAGGAGGCTGCCCTGGTCATTTGTATGGCCAGGGAACTCGGCTGCAGCAGAGGTGCTGGGGCCAACAGGTTCTACTGGAGCAGGAGCTCTCTTTGGCCATCCCCTTGCAGATCTCTGCAGCCAGGATGGCACACA
>NW_009915921.1:2507-2807 GCF_000696875.1 Nestor notabilis | reverse complement strand
TCCTGCTCCCTCAGGGTGGCCAGCAAGTTACCCGAGGCCAACCTCTTCCTGCTCCAGCACTTGCTGTCCCTGCTCCATAACATCAGCAAGAATGTGGCCATGAGCAAGATGACAGCCAGGAACCTGGCCATCTGTTTGGCACCGAACCTGCTCATCCCAGCCCAGGAGCTGCCCCTGGACGTCCTGGCACAGGAGATGGGGAAGGTACGCTGTATTCACTGCCCATCTACAGCCTCCCCAGCCCACCTCAGCTTTGTTGCTCAGAGGGCCCTGGCTGCCTCCTCCCCCCCGCAACACACT
>NW_009915921.1:0-2018 GCF_000696875.1 Nestor notabilis | reverse complement strand
CTCCCAGGATCGAACACCAGAGGAGCTTTTCTGGGGAGAAAAGGTAAAACTGCCTAGCTTTGCTTGGTTCAAGGTAATCACGGCTTCACCTGTCTAACAATACTATTGAATGGAAAGGTTACCAGGCTCTGCATGAGACCACAGGAAGCAAAGAGCAACCTGGGAAGAGGGCAGAGATGGGGCACCGTGCTGGAAGAGGAGCAGGTTGTCAACGGAGCTGTCAGGGATGGGCAATTGAAGAAATCCAAGCAGGGAAAGAAGAACGAGGAGCCCGGGTATGTAGCAGACCCTGTTTTCCATCTTTCCAAGCTCTGAGGATAGGAAATATACCTGAGGTGCACAGGATGGTGGTCCTGGACAGGAGGCATGTACCTGCCCTTAGGGGAACATGTATGTCTGGAGAAACATACCACTGCAGTGTTGGCAGGTTTCATTTTGCCCCTTTCATTTTAGTATGGCAGAGTGAGGGATGCTGTTGCTTGGGTTTTGGAAAGGGCCATATCCTAGCTTCCGAGGACTCCCTGCCGAGCCCTGCTGCCTGGCAAGGGGCAATGCACATCTTTGTCAACTTGCTGTGCTCTGAGGTTATTGCATGTGTTGAGAAGGTACCAAAGAAACACTGTAGTTGTCAATAAGGAGCCTCTCCTGTGCTAGGAACGGCCCCTTTTACAGCATACTTCAAAAAAACGCAGGACCCAAGTCCTGCCTGTTCCTGCCCTCGTGGTTTCATCAGCGTTTTCTGATTCTGCCTTTGTAGGTGCCCATTTACTGCTTGGATTTCCTGGATGAGCTCTGCCGCCTGGGCCTAGAGTTCCATCCTGCAGCCACAGCACCACCTTGGTGGTGGCAAGGACAGAGCCATCATGTCCTCCTGCTCTGGATGGAAGGTTCCACGAACTTTTCCCAGAGCCAGAGCAGCAGCCTCAGATCCATCCCAGCCCTCGCAGGAGGCCTTGCTGGCTCACTCCACAGCAAATGCCCACCCACTGGCACGTCTCCCCAAGTGAGGAGCTGGCCTCTGAACTTTTTACCATGATTGTTACTATGTTTCTTACTGTGCTTATAAATATTTTTATTAGTCTATTACTATGTCTTCTAGAAAAAAAATATTAGGATATACTTTAGGATATATTTTGGATACAGTTTAGGAAACGTTATAGGATATAGGATATATTTAGGATATAGTTTAGGAAACGTGTTATAGGATAGTAGTTATTTCACATTGTTTGAGTACATTCTTCATAGTTTCATAGAATCATAGGATAGTTAGGTTTGGAAATGACTTCCAGTAATTTCATGTTATTTCACAAGACTTGTCTTTGATGACTTTTCATTTATATTGGAAAAAAAGCAGAAAGAATTACAAAAGTCTTCTCTCTCTGCCTTGCCATTTGCATTCTGCAGAATGCAAACCAGAAAAGAAAGTATACTGAGAGAGTCTTTGGATTAGGAAAGAATTGACAAAAAGATATTTCTGAATGCAGAAGAACTGCTACACCTTGAAAAAGATTCAAATAAGATCCAAAAGAGTACTAGCCTGCTACTGGAATACAGCTGCCTATCTTAGACACCTGTTAAGGTCCAGAAGTAAAGAGAAACGTGCTTTCAAAAGAAAATGCAGATAGGCAGCAGAAAGGAGCATTGAATTGCACCACTGTGTTTTCATTGACAACTGCTCATTCTGGGCAAAGAGACACTGAAACAAAAACAAAAAAAGCAACAACAAGAAAACGAAATTAAAAAAAAGAAATTTAAAAAAGAAACAACACAAAACCAAACAAAAAACCACACAAAAATAAACAAAATCCCTGCCCGTCAAAAGCCCCCTCAAACAATTTTTCAAAAGAAAATGCAGACAGGAAGCAGAAAGGAGCATTGAATTGCACCACTGTGTTTTCATTGACAACTGCTCATTCTGGGCAAAGAGACACTGAAACAAAAACAAAAAAAGCAACAACAAGAAAACGAAATTAAAAAAAAGAAATTTAAAAAAGAAACAACACAAAACCAAACAAAAA
>NW_009915920.1:191624-223527 GCF_000696875.1 Nestor notabilis | reverse complement strand
GGGGCCGCTTCCCCTGCGGCACCTCCGGTTCAAAGCCCGGCGCCTGGAGCTTCCCCCGCAGCCGTTTCCTCCATGGGGAAAGCCACTGATGGCCGAGGCATGTGTGAATCCAAGCCCCAGCTCACCTGTGTGGCATTGCTGAGGGTGACCAAGGCTCCTTCCCCCGTATCGGTGGTGAGCGCACCTGAGGGTAAAACCGCCCCTGCAGTGAGGTGGTTGAGCGGCCAGTTGAGGCTCATGAGGGGCTCGCTGCCGTGGGTTACCACCCTGCTCTCCACCCAGCTAGCAGTGTCCGTCATGCTGTGAGGGAGAGAGCAGTTGCTCCCTGTGGTAGGGGCTGGGTCAGGATTTGGGGAGGTAAGGCTGTACCACAGACGGTTTTGTGCAAAGTGTTTAAAAACAAGTCATTTTAAACGCGGAGATTATGGTCGTAATTGGTAAATGTTCTCAGGTTTTGGGAAATAACTGTTACGGGAAAAATGGGTTTAATGATGTCTAAAATAAACCACAAATGTTAGTTGGCTGGCATGTAAACCCATATGCCAGGGTAGGCATTGGGTAGGCTTCGTTTCCCTCTTTGCTATTATAGAGTAAGGAGGTTTGAAACCAGTGAAGATTTTTCTCTGCATAAAAGAGCCAGTCTGTTTTATGCAGCCCCCCTTTAAAGCTGAGGTGAAGGTGAAGAGGTAAGCTAAGAGGAGACTGAGAGGCAGTCAGAGATGTGAGCTGTTGTGCTGCACGCTGGAGTCACGTTCTAGTCAAGCAGACATGATTTGCTGGGTGCAAGCCTCAAACTGTGTGCGAGCAGACGGAAGGCTCCTCGAAATGAAGATGGACAGAAAAAGCTGCATTAAGGAGTTAAAAGACCTTTTATCCAGCCCACACTCAACAAATCATGAACTGGGGCAACTTCCTCTTGGTTTATGTCTTATTTCGCCTTCTCTTTAAATGGATGTAATCTCTGTGGACCAAGTAGACTGGTTCTGGTAAACTCTGTCTTCTTGTTTATGTGAAACACTAAAATGACTTTAAAATACCTGCTTTTGACCCCTAATGGGGCAGCTGATAAACTCGTGAAGTTTCGCATTTCTTTGGTTGCATTTTTCCCCCCTTCCCTTTGAAGATGGTGACTCTTCAGAGCTGGTAAAGCTTTTCTGAAGAGGGCTAAAATGTCTGTGGTGAGTGTTGCGCTACTGCCTTAGGGGACTGAAATACACACATAGCTTGTCTTGTAAGCTTAAAGTAGGCAGGAGCAGAACTGTCTATGGAACAAACCTGCCTTCATCAGTTTCACAGGGCTGAGCAACAGGGTGAAATGTATTCTGAGAACAGAGCACTGTTGAAATCAAGCTTTCTGTGGTAACAGCTGTACCTGTTGCCGTTGTTTTTTAAGTTGGGTGCACTTTGTAACTGCTGTGGTTGCTCTGCTGCCAGATTCCCTCTGCTGCCTGCTTACAGCTCACTGCGTGGTGGGCTACAGTTCAAATGCTGGGTAGCAGAGTGGTAAGTCAGACACCTTGGGTGGGATTCGAGGTGGAGGTACCATGCTATCAGCAAGCCCTATAGCTTCTCTTCATAATGGAAATGAGGAGGGGGGACGTTGCTAGGACTCAGTTCATCTCACCTGAGGGTAAACCTCTTAAGTAACTCATCTGAATCACGGTCTATAGGTGCTTGTTTCTCACTTGACTGTGAAAGGAGTCGAAGCTGAGGATGTCTGTGGTTAATGAGAGGCGTCTCACTTGGTTTGTACCAAGTAAGTGCTGGTGCTGAGCAGATACCCTGCAGGGGCCCGGCTGGGGAGGGACCAGCAGCTGCTTTAACAGGCACAGTCAGCACTGCTTGTTGCTTGGCGGCAAGCTCCTAATGCTCTCAGCTAGCCCATCCTCTCAGTCCCATTTGCACAAGAATAAGAGTAAGTTAAACTTCATACCCTTGTGCTTTAGATGTTAAAACTAGTGTAACTGTAGCTGGAAAAGCCCCATCGGAGGATCAAGAGAATTTCTGGGGAGATAGCGAGAGAAATTATGTATCTAAAGAAGACTCTCTGGTTCTCTCTGTGCGTAGACACAGATTTGAAAATGAAGTATTGAGACAATAAAATGCCAGTCTAGCCTGCTGTTCATTCCTGTTGAAAGCCACGAGGTGGAACCTAAGTACTGTGGGAAGAGATGAGGAAAACCCAGCCTTCAAATGCTGAGAAGTGGATTTTTACCATAGTTTGAATCTGAAAATCTGTAGGATGATTTACCTTTCAGGATGTGCCAAACATGCAGAGATCCACGTTTCTCTACACTGTGTAGAATCACTGCTGATGTGCAGTAAGATTCAACTTGTGTAGTGTGTCCCTCTTTGCTAAGCCGGGGCTTTCTCAAGCACGTGTTCTTTTCACCTAGTTCCATGAATTAACACTGTGGAGTGGAGAACTAACAGCAGCTGTTTAGTAAAACCCCTGGGCAAGCAAGTGTATGCCCTTTGCAAGCTGCCTTGCTGGTATAACCCATTGGGCTTTTCCTTTCAGTTTCATAAGACGTGTTCCCAAGGTGGGAGCAATGCTGAAGGTTATTGGGAGCAGCGTGCAGAGAAGTTTCCCTTTCCTAAGGCAACTTGTTAAGAAGGAGCAGGATTTGAGAGGTGTATCCCAGACCACCTCTACACCAAGGATAGGCATCAAGCTAGAGAATAGGGTATCTACTGGCAGAATAGATGTAGCCTTGCACTCAGTCTGGACCAAGGCTGTGGTTAGAACAGGACTTAGTTGTTCTTGATGAGCTCCCTGCCTGACCTTACCAGCCCCACTGGACAAATCTGTGTGTAACTGTATATAAAGCTGACGTCAACCATGTTGCTGTGAGTTCATATCCCTCCCGTTAAGAGCAGTGAGCTAATCCCATGCATATTCCGTATGATCTTATTGCCATATCTTGCATTCAAATGCTAACAGGAGAAGAAAACCAAGGGAATGACTCTTCAGGCAGCTGGTTCTTGAATTAACCCTAGAAATTCTCTTACACTACAGTACTCTCTTTTCTAAACTCCATTGCCCAGCTTGCCACCCAGTTCCCTGCTCAGTTCAGTTGCACTGGTGTTTTTCAGGATTCAGAGAGCAGCAGAGTGGGCCTTTCCCTGTCAAGCCCTGGGAGAAAGGACTTGCAGCACAGCTCCAGGCCTCTCATGAATCGGGATGTTCTGTGCGGTTGGTTTGACAGGTTCAGTACTGTTGGGTTTATTTCTTAAAGTAGTAACGTAAAGGTGTCTGAGTTTAATGTATTCATTTGAATTGGCAAGTGCTGATGGGTTACTTTTGTCTTGTAACAGATGCAAGGTTTGAGTGAAAGGTTGCTAAAATCAGTGGAATGCTGCCTTGCTGAGTTTGGATGGCTTTTGGAGCTGGTTCCTGGGGTATTTTAGGCATGGAAGGGTTTTGACATGTGCTTGAGGCCTGCCTTTTCTCCTGCATGTGGAGCTTTAAGTCCTGTTTGATTGAGGTATGCCTGAGGAAATACCCTGTTGTTCTGCAGTTTTGACCCAATCAATCCTTGTAAAAACACTGCTTTTGAATTACACAGGAATGATCCACTTGTCCTTGAAACGTTGGATACAAAACATGAGCTGGAACTAGATAAAAAAATCAGCAAAAATAACCCGCTGTGACTTTTCCACTAACCATTACCACTTGTAACAGAGGCTGGATAAGGTGCCATGCAGGCTGATTCCAGGTTTAAGCTTGCATCCCTACTCCATCCTAGCCTGAGATACTGGTGTGCACCCTGCTCTGATACTTTCCTTTCCAGAGGAAAAAAGTTCAAACATGCAATAGATTCAGTCCCTTTCAGAATGACTTTGATAGTCTTAGTGCTCTTGTTTTGGACAAACATGCTTTAGCACATGAAGCTAATGTGGATCTTCATAATGTGAGGGATCCAAGCAGAAGGGATGTTGTCTTCAAATGCTTGATGATTTGATCTTCCTGAAACAAGAAAGGAATAATCTAATTTTGTTTGATTCAGAGTTATTTCTTCAATCCAGATCAGATTTGAAGCTATTATAATAAAGTGTTTCTGATTGTGATAAGCAGGTAGCTGGTGATCCTTTGGATCTTTGCAAAATCCAGATATTATTGGCTGCAAGTGAAAGATGTTTTCATGACAGTTGCGTAGTCTGGGGAAGAGCTAGAATATTTCTTCTTTCTTGCCCTGGATTAAATAAGTTGTGTCTGTCCATGTTACTATCAAAAGGATCATCTCCATGCTGAAAACATTTAGGAGGCCTGTGTCTATAGCTGAAGGACTTGGTGTTCTTCAAAGTGTTCCTGCAGAAGTCCACAAGGAAGGCAAGAGCTGACCTGTGCATGTGCTGGTCGGTCTGTCACTAAACATGTGTGTTCATGTATGTACATACACATAGATGTACATTCGTGCTGCCAAGCAGAGTATAGAGCTGTGGTCTCCTCCTCTGGAGACACTAACCTAAAGGCCTCTGCTCAATTGCTGGTTTCCAACGAAAGTGCAGGAATATAGGGCCAGCTTTGAGGCCATTAATCCTCTCAAATTTGGCTGAAACCAGTGAGCAGATTTGAAAGTTCATTGGGGTTGGCAACCAGTGTGGTTACATGAACCCTTTTCCACGGAAAGCCAGGCTAAAAATATACTGGTCACATTTTCCAAGCAAGTTTTTAAAGTTCTTTGGAAACCAGACCATTCAGGAATGAGTGTGAGGCAGAGGAACCAGGAGATCCAAAGTGCCCATCCTTACTCTGCTATGGACTCTGCCACTTTACCCTGCGCCCTGTTTCCATGGCTGTCCAGCCCTTCCCTCCCAGATTCCCAGAGGGATCGTGGATGTGTGTGTTTGTAGCATGCTCTATAAATGCAAAGTCTTATTATTATCAGCATAAAAATAGACTCAGAAGATGGTAAGTGGGCTGTAATGGAATAAGAACTCCCTGCTTCTGGGGAATAAACCCCAAACAGGTTCATTTCTCTGTTGCTGCTTAATAGGCATCAGAATCTGTGTTCTAAATAAACTTTCTGTGATGGTTTCTTCCAAGGAGCTGTAAAGCTGTAGGTACCAAGTTCCTTTTGGAAGTAGGGAAGTGGGAATGTGTCTCAGCGTGGTCAGCACTGCTGTGGATGGGTGGCTGTTGTGTCAGCAAAGGTTTGTATATCTGGCTCACTGAAGGTGCAGCTACTCAAGCAAGACACAAATGTGTGGCTCTGCTCTGGGTTTCAATTCCTGGGAAAGGCGAAAGACCTGTCACAACTATTGGGAACCTCCTTAAGTGCTCACATTCCCTTTGCTGTGAAATACATCCGAGTCCCAAAGGCAGACAGCGTCTGTGCTAATCAAGGAATAAATTGTTCCTTGTTCTGGAGCTCTCTTCAGGTAGATGGAGGAATGGTGCATTTATGATAAAGAATACATAAACTGTAAAAAGCCAACTGTTGCTCAAGTGCTGGACATAATAACTGGAGCTGGGTGATTTGTACTTTTCCTCCTGGGATAGGTAAATGAACAGAAAATAGGGACTTTTTTCCCAGCTTTGTTTCTGATTTTGCCATATGTTTGCTGTTAGGGACAGTGGTTTGTGGATTAGAGGCACAAAAGTGGACGTGTATTCCTCCTCTGTGCTCTTAGCTCAGACTATCCTGCTCCCATTTCCTGTGTGCTCATAGTCTGAGCTCCAGGTGCTTGGAGACCTGTCCTCACCACCCCAGGATGGGCAGCATGGGACACCTCTGCGGGAGCAGAAGCGTGCTCTGGAGCAGTGGCTGGGACCAGGAGCTTCAGACCTCAGGTAGGGGTGGTCCTGGAAACCAAATGAGAATGGGAATTTTCACATTCCCTTCTCTGGTTTGAGAGCTAAACTGGATGGACTTGCATGGTCCTGTCTATACGCAGGCCTTACAGTTGTTCTGTGGGTGAAACGTGTTGCTCAGCAGCTCCGCTCTTCTCTCCCAGGAGAACACATTCATCTTCCCACTTATTGGACTGACCAACATAGGCCACAGAAGAAGCTGAAATGAGAGAACGTTGGATGGAAGGTTTCTGTATACTTCCGCACTTGTGAAATTCTGTGTTGTATCAAAGCTCTCCTCTGCAACCCATTCCCTTGGTTCCCATTGCTGGTTGAGGTTTGGAATGTGGATTGCACAATCAGTTCTGCATGCTCTGGGTGTGTTGACTTCAGCTGCCAAACTGCTGAGGGTCCTGTGTACAACCTGACCAAGTTATGAATATCTCCAGTTTATGAGGTTAACAAAGATAGCAGCTAGTAATAGGCGTGCTGTGGCCTCGCTGTGTAAAACCTAACAAGGGCTTTGGTTTAGGATAGTAACCAGCTGAGTATCCTTTCCTCACATCTGGGTTCTGTTAGAAATAAACCAGAAAAGAATCTGAGAAGTGACCAGTCCTCAATACTGGGAAGCTGCAATTCTGCTTCTGTCCTTATGCTAGTAATTGGTAGAAGCCCCTTCCTCCCAAAGTTGCTGCTGTAACACTTTCCTGAACCATATTTTGGGAAGGTTTATTTGTTTGTCAAGTGATTAGCTCATCCTCTGACACCATTTGCATAAGTCTGCCCACTGAGCATGGAAACTCTCACCTCCTTCAGTTTTTAGGCTTGTGCTACTTGTATGATTTTGCTGAGCAAGTATCGCCAGATTTCCAAAGCGGGGAGTAATTGGCTGTTTCCAAGTCCTTCCTTTGCTTCTGAAGGACCAAACTGTCTGCAGGCCTTTGAACTTCCCTTCTTTTGAGTAAGCCTGGACCCACAGTTCAGCTTTGGGGTTGGGTTTGTGTTTCCTTTGCCATTTTTCCTGCCCTTGGTTGTGTTGGAAGTACTGGAGAGTACAGCTTTCCTCAGGGTACTGTCTGTTTTCTTTGGCTTTCCCAAATGTAACACATCATGCAGAGCTGAAAATGAATGGGAAGAGAATGAATGATCATGTTTTGAATCTTGAAGATTTGGATTAAGCTTTGTGTACAGCTTTTAGTTTTGAGGCTTGTCTCTTTTTAATTAGCTCACTATATAATTGTCCTGACCAGCTAATGAAGGCTAACACAGGTGATACTACATCCTTCAGACACTGGCATCCAGTCTGCTCTCTAATGGCTTTGACAAATCCCCTCAAGCAGAATTACCAAGCTGACTCTGTGATCAAATGTGCCCAAAAGCTTTAAAAGCACCACTGAGAATGTCAGACAGGACTGATGAGGTTAAGCTCACATCTGCATGAGGGGATAAATTGTTCCTGAGTGTAATTCACAAATCAGAGCATTAGACTATTGTAATCAAGCTCCAAGTGAGCCTCTCTGTAGGGCATAAATAGCAGCAGCTGTTCTTCATACATGACAGATCTCTTTCAAAGCTTATACATGTATATTAATTCTTCTCCTAACCAAACTTTAATAGAAGGATGCCTCAACTTGCCACAGGGCACAGAAGGTATCTTAAACATCTTAATTCACTGAGATAACTGGTGTATTAATGCTTTTAGTGTGTTGGGAAATGCTTGTCCCAATTTACTTTGCTATTATGTGAGTAAATTTAGAAGTGACTCATTTGTAACCTCCAGCCAGGTCTGGGTGAAGGGCAGTGGATTTATCAAGCCCATGAGTTCTGCAATGTGGAATGGAGCTGATTCAACCCCTGTGGAAAGGCTGGGTCAGGTTGTGATTAGAGTCAGGATGCAGAGGTGCTTCTGCCAAATATATGGTGAACAAATCAGTCTACAAGTTATATTGGTAAATAGAGGACTTATACAGCCAGTGGGATTGAAAGGAGGTGACAACTACCTGATCTAATTGAAGATGTCCGTGCTTGTTGGACTAGATGATCTGTAATGTTCCCTGCCAACCCCAGTTTATTCTCTGATTCTATGAAGAGATTGTCTATCTGGATTAAAGCCTGTTTAGATATCAGATCAGCAAAATACTGAAGTGGTGTCACTTCCAATAGTGTTCAGAAGTGTGCTGAAATGTCTGCCTTGTACCAGCCCATAGTCCTTTTCTGCACCTTCTAGTATGTCTTCATTTGAGCGGTGTAAAGTCTTGCTGCTCTTCAGGAACTTGTTACTGTGCTGGTTGGTTTTCCTTTTTCTTTTAACCTCCCATTGAGAATGAGGAGGAACAGGGAGTCACTCTATTCACTGAAATACAGGCTGTGAAACAGACTCGGGTCATCCTCTGTGACCCAGAGCATGAATTCCAGTGTGTTAAGACCGCATTCCTTACCAGCAGGGCAATTTAAATACAGATTACGTGGAATATCCTTTGCTTGGTATTTGTTAGGTCTTACAGTGGCTTTATACTTTCTGGGCTATCAAACACATCTTACCTTACAAAGTAGGGAATAATTTAGCAGTTAATCTATGAAACAGAATCATGGAATCAACTGGTTGGAAAAGACCTTTAGGATCATCAAGTCCAACCATTACCCCAGCACTGCCAAGACCACCATTAAACCATATCACTGAGGGAGCGTTCCTAGTCTTCCAGTTAAGACATTACTGAATTGTGGGATTGTGCTGTGTTATTGTTGTTTTCCTGGAAAAAAAAAAAAATACTAATTTTCATTTAGTTCTACAGCTGAGGCAGAATTCCTTCAGGATTGAAGGCACTGGTGCCTATTAATGTGGTACAAGAGATTGCAACTGGGAAATAGCTCTTTCAAACAGTTCTGGAAAGAAAACGGTCACATTTTCAAGTAAATAAAAATTGATCCATTCCTATTTATGGTAAATAAATAAGTGCTCTATGAAGGAAACAACACTAAAAAGAGAAAGGCTTTTAAAGACTGACTCAGCTCTTCTGGTTTTATAGGACAAGTGAATGGAACTTGTTTGGATTCTTCCCAGAGTAAATATACACGGTTTTAAAGTCCTCTGGAGAATAGAAGCAGCAGCAGTAATACAGAAGCACTAGTTTAATCTCTAGTCCACCAGATACTTCTGTGTTAGTATGGAGTGCACATGGTCAGTCCTAAACCGTTCTTATGCCTCACACACATCTGGAGTCCTTGAACATGTCTACAAAGTAAGAGTAGAGACCCATATTGTTCCTAGTGGGCTAAGTTGAGAAGGAAAGGCAAAGCAACTTGAGTTTGCTTGTACCCATCCCCTTAGATGTGTCCTTGGGCTGAGAGTTCTCTGTAAAGAGAATTCTTGGTATATATTGTGGGATGTCTGGAAAACAGATAGCAATAAATACATCATTTTATATGGAAGATGGATAATGCAGCGCCTAAGAATGTGAACTGGAGAATAAATCAATGCAAAGAGACTTTCTGTTCTTTGGTGTTCAGTTCTCCTTTTTCTGTCCCCAGTGAATGTTCCTCGGCAGTCCCAGCGAAAGGATGTTTTTACAAATATCTTGCTGAAGAGCTCAGCTGTTGCTGCCTTTCCTCATGGGAATTGAGAATTGCAGAGCAGAAAGTGGAGCGTCGCAGCTCATGTTCAAAGCAGCGAGTAGCAAGTTGAGGTAATTTCAAGACTTAAGTTGTTGTTTTGAGCTGAACTGATGGTCACTTGTTGTAAACCACTCAGATGTGCTTAGTGAGAAGTAGCAGCACACTGCTGACTCCTCTGAGCTCCTGAATTTACAGGGATAATTGTACAACATGAATCTAGTCTCTGGCTACCTCTTCCATTTTCATTTTATGCTTGCTTGCTCTGCAATGACCCCCTTTAGGCTGCTAGTTCTATGAGTCTTTGTCACAGAGGGTCACCGGGTTTGAGGGAAAGGAGGAAAAAACTGTGAACAAAAAGAAGACTTATGTTTTTTCCATTAGCTACTGTGCTGGAGGTAGGTGTGCTCGCTCCAGGCTGATTTAGCTTGTTCAGATGCCGTGCTAAATGTGTAAACTAAATATACTCTAGTAGGGCTTTGTTAGTTAGTTTGTTTGCAGAAGCACTTACAGAAACAATTTTCATGCAGCAAGAACTGATCAGTCAAACTTCAGCTGAAGAAACCCCGGAATATCTAGTGTCTGAAGGATGCTGGAGAGGGATTCTTCATCAGGCATTGTAGCAATAGGACAAGAGGGATGATGGGTTTAAACTGAAACAGGGGAAGTTCAGGTTAGATCTAAGGAAGAAGTTCTTTACTGTGAGGGTGCTGAGGTATTGGAATGTGTTGCCCAGAGAAGTGGTGAATGCTCCATCCCTGGCAGTGTTCAAGGCCAGGTTGGACAGAGCCTTGGGCGACATGGTCTAGTGTGAGGTGTCCCTGCCCATGGCAGGGGGTTGGAACTGGATGATCTTAAGGTCCTTTCCAACCCAACCCATTCTATGACCCTTTCCACCTGACCTGCTGGGGGACAGGTTAGAAAACCTCAGTAACACCAGCTATTGGCTGCTGCAGCGTGCAATTAGTGTCCTCTGTGTTTTTGAGGGAGGAATGGGGGGACTGCATTTTCTACCTTAGTTGTAATACTTCCCCTTTTACAAATACACCTTTGCCAAGAGGAAAAAAAAGCAAATCCTGAAAACTCCCCAGTCTAATATATTGGAAGATTATGTAGATGAAAATCCCAAAGCCCCTGGGCCCTGACCACAGCAATGTTTAGATGAATTGGCCATCTGAAAACCTTCATCTCATCCCTCTGACCTAAGGTTAGTCCTTTCAATGCCTTCTCCAGGCTCGTTCTCCCAGTTTTCATTTCAGCATTTGTCCTGTGGTGCAATAGAATGAAGCTTGAAGCTCATGTTCTCTAAGTGTTGCTTGGAAAAGGAGCATCAGAGGCTGATGGATCAGTATGTTGTGGCCCAGGCTGGGGTGATGTGATGTTTTGGTACGTAGTACTCAAATACAAAGCCTCAGAGGCTGGAACAGTGTTTCGAGGAGTGCATGTCCGCCTCCCAGCTGGTTTGGATGCTGTATCGTTAGTTCTGCTTATGTTGGTGGGCACTGCCTGGTGCAAGGAGTCCCAGATTCATGGCATCAGTCCTCACCCATGGAACACCGCAACGCTTTGTCCTTCAAGTTTCTTCCTTAAGTGCTCCTTACCATAGAATGGTTTGGGTTGGAAAGGACCTTAAGATCATCCAGTTCCAACCCCCTGCCATGGGCAGGGACACCTCACACTAGACCGTGTCACCCAAGGCTCTGTCCAACCTGGCCTTGAACACTGCCAGGGATGGAGCATTTACCACTTCTTTGGGCAGCCTGTGCCAGCACCTCCTCGTCCTCACAGTACATCCTTATGCCTGGAGGTAGCTGCCAGATGCTAGATGATCACTGTATGTGACAATGGCTGCCCTGCAGGTCCCTGTGGGTGTACCCTAGATTCCAGGTGCCCCTGTGACAGACACTTTGTGCTCTTGGCAGCATGAATTATGGAATCTTGAACTCAGTTGACGTTAGCGGTTGAGCTGTGCAAAGCTCTTCGTGAGTGTGATCATAAGTTCACCTACTCCTTGTATTGGAGACAGAGCTATGGTACCTCCATCTGATGTAATTTGCGGAGGATGAGCAGCTTACGTAAGTTGCACAGCAGGTCAGAGTAGAATTGAAGGACATGGAGTTTCTTTCTTCTGGGAGCAAGTTGTGTACTGTGCCTACACTGTGAAGCCCAAATCCTGCCTTACAGTGTGCTGTCCTAATTTGTGCTAGATGACAACCTGAGCCCATGACATCTAAAATGATGATTTTAAATGCTGAGTAATTCAGCATCTGGACATGCTTTTGAGGTGCTCACGTTTCAAACTAGACTCCTTATGTTCAACATCCTTTCTGTCTCTCAGAGCTGCTGTTGGATGGAAAAAATCATCTGGCTTGTGGGATGATAGCTAATAAAAATAATCCTTTATGTCTGAATTTTCATGCTGTTATCAGTCCCAATAAAGAAAATGGGAGGTGATCCCATCGGCAGAATCTTCATAAGGTTCCCTCTGGTTTTCATTTCTGCCTCAGGAGCAGGGGGATGAAAGTGAGACCTTTTCAGAGCTCTAACCTGCAAGTATCCAGTGAAATGATAACTTGAGTTACATGCTCAGGTTGAAACGTCCTTGTTGTGCAGGAAAGGGCATCATCTGAAACTGACAGAGTTAGAATACATAAAACCACACACACACTGATTTGTCCAAAGTTGCTACCAAAAAGAGAATGTCAGCCAGAATGTCATACCTTGCAGGTTTAGAGCAGGATGAAGTGATTTGCTGACCTCCATAGTACTCACAGGGGCCGAGTAAGTCTCCTGTATACTCCTACCTGTCTTTCCCTGAGACTCCAGCCAGGACCTGGCTGCTAATGCACAGTGGCACTAATCCACTGGGTCACATACAGAATGAAACTCAGCGTTTGGAGGTTGCTGTCAGCACAACAAATGATGACTTTATTTGCCTTTTACTATTTATCTTATCATCCCACTGACTTTCATCAGTAGTTCTGCTGACTAATAGCAGTAAGAAAACATTATGGAAGTGTACCAGGGGACGCTATCTGTGAATCACCAGTTATGCTACCTGATAGATACATCTTTCTGGTAACACAGACCGTCAAAGCATCTGTAGACATGTATTTCTTTGAAGCAGCTGTCTAAGGAAGGTGTTTTTCATGAGCTTGGGGACAGAGGGAATGTAGCAGGTTGAGAGTGGACCTGGAGCTCTGCGTAGGGGGTTTTGGCAGATGTTACATGCAGGATGAGATCCTGTGAAACAGGAGAAGGTTACAAGTGTGTACTGGAGAAATGGGAGAATTCACCTCAGACTCTGGCAAGCCCAGTATCTATTGAACTCATTTGCAAATAATCTGCATGTAAACTATAAATTTAACATTGCTTGACAGCTCTGAAGAGTGGCATAATTGCTCAGCTATAAGGCCATAACAGGCCACTTCTCACTCCCTTAAACCTGCCAGCCTAGTACAGCAATGATTCAAGGAGAAGCATGGGAACGTCTTCTGGTGGGAACAGTGATGCTTCAAGTGGTATGGCTGCTGCATTTCTTGTGTCTGCTGCATCTGCCAGCTTGAGCCAAGTGTCGTGGTGGATTTGTGGTGTAGGACCTGGAAGGGAGCTCAGATTATACAGTCTTTGAATGAGACAGCTTGGAACTTGTTTGAGCAGGTTGAGTTTCCAGCTAGTGACTGATCCTTGTGGGCTCACTGCACCATCATGCAAGGAGGCATGCAGTGTCCTTGTAGGTGCTCCTGTTGTGTCCCTGTGCACTTGCCTTGCACTCAGCAATAAGTGTAGCACCCCAAACCCTGGAAGTTCTGTCATATCCTCCCAGTGTTTTGAAAGGGCTATAAAACATGATACTTAAGGCAGTAATGCATGTGATCGTTTCAGTTTTGATCTGCCACAACCTCCAGTTTAAGGCTGTTGGGTACTCTTGATTAGCTTTTTCAGGCTTGGCTAGCCTCTTTTGTTAAGGATATACTGACTGAACTGAGTTCTGATCTTCCAGGACATTGGGCAGATGGGGTCTTCCACCCTGAAATACCTCCTATGGCCTGTTTGCTCTTTGATTGTACTCCACCATCAGATTTACCCTCTAGTCTTACTAGAATATGCACTTTCTGTTTATTATACATAATAAAATATGCAGTAGGAGGTTTTCACTTGCTCTTAGGTATGCTGTCATGTACCTAAAGTGTAGTGCACAGCCGTTTACCCAGGCATAGCTACATCAGGAATCTTGCCCAATGGAAGAGGATATTCTGTGTATCACAAGAGAAAACCTGAAGCGGAAGAATGTATGGAAACAAACAGCAGGAGATGGATGGTGCAGGAGCTGAAGCTCATCTGCAAGGTGTTAGCTTGCCCATCTGAGGATGTGCAACCAATACAATCCTCAGTGCTGTTCTCAGATGCCCAGGCACATGGGGTTTTCCTCTCTGGTTGTTGAGCAGTGGTAAGTGTGGTACTTGTGTGGCTGCACAACAGCCTCTTTCATGAGCTGAGGGATCAAAAGGAAGCGTTCTGTGCTGTGAAGCTCAGCCTAGAGAGGAGCCTGTGGGTCTTGGCAGCAGAATCTGCACCTTTTTGGCAGGATGAGTCAGACGTGTTGCCATCAAGGTGATTGTGAAGGGTAGAAAGTCACATGTATCTTTTTTTAAGGCAGATGAGTTTAATTTGGGATGACAATGCCACAATCATTTCCAGCCTTTTGCTCTCATCTCTGCTTCTCCAGTCCTGCTACTGGTGCTGGCATGAGCATTCATAAACCAGTACAGCTCAGTGCAGCTCCCAGTTGCTGGTGTGAATGGGAAGGAGTGACAGGAGTGGGAAGTGGGAGAGTTGTTTTTTGGCAGCAGCTGGTGGTTATGTTGGCTTAAGGTAGTTATGGAACCACAGCATATGACTCTAAGCACTTACAGGTTTTAGTTGTAGCCATGCAATTATTATCTGTTCTTTCCAGATTCTTTAAATTGAATATCTGGGATTTTCACTGCTTGTTTTGGAAACACATGTAATGTGCTTTCTGTACAATGCACCTCAAGTTATTGGAAGCACTCTTAAGTTCTTCATGTATTTCTATTTGGAGCTCAAAGAGGACAAATCCATGCTGGGAGTGCAGGGATAGATTCGGGTTACCCCACTGTGGCATTGTGATCATCATCCTTTAACAGATCACAAAGCACACCTGGAAGCAAGAGATCTGGAACTCACCCATAGGTGAGTTTTTAGCTTTGCCCTAGAGCAGCTCAGCCTCTCAGTTTGACTCTTCTCCGTCCATCGCCTTTCCTTTTTCTGCCTCTGTGGGCAGAAAATACCTATGGGAAGAGGTGTCACGTGTGAGATGGTTGCTACCAGGTACTGAGATCCTCCTGTTGGTGTGATGGTTTGAGGAAGGGTACGTGGGACCATGTAGTGGTGTGGTTCACTGTCACTCCTCGCTCAGCACTGCTGTTCTGAAGTGAGGGTGTGAGCTTGTCCCCTCCATTGGGAGTCCTCTGTCTCACCTGGTGTCAAAGGCAGGCTGTCTTCCTGAGCTTGGAAAGTTGTCAGGGCTTTGGGACCTGCTTCCTTAGGCTGGTGGTGGTGCAGATGGAAAGCAAAGAAAGGGAGAAGAGGGTGAGTGAAGAGGAAAATGCAGGCAGGCCTCAGTATGTGCTGTTCTCTCACCACCTCCTGGATGGAGACAAGGTATGTGCCTCAGGTTTCCTATCTGCACATTAGGTATAATTGCAAGTCTTCGAGGAACATGGAGAGAATTAATGTTTCTGTTGCTTGGATGAGAAGCAGTATGCACACACAGTGTTTGCTACTGAGAAACTGATCCTATTTCATGATGTTTAGCAAACAGAACATCAACTGTTGATATTTTGCCTGTTACAGGGGTGAGAAGGCATTAGCAAGGGGGGTTCTATTTGCTCCCCTTACTGGCTGAGTCCCTTGCTGTTGGCTAAGAAATCATGAAACTTGTTCAGAAGGAGCCTGGGCGGATTTGTTTCTGAAAGCTTGATAGAAATGCATGGACAAATTATCTGAGCCCAGGGCATTTCCAGATTGCCTATCCTTAATTGTATTAAACACTTCAGAGCCATCTGATGCGCTGTCTCACAGCTCTGCCATCTGCTCTGGAAATGTAGGCAAGCTTTGCTTCATGGAGGAACTCTGAGTCACTCATGCTGGAGTGCCATTAGATGGCCCCTGGGCTGCTTTTTGATGGAGAAGGCTGCTATAGTGTCACTGCTGATAGTGTGCTGATGGAGAGAAACATAAGGATTTAGGGGCTCATTAGTTTTGATTTATAAGGCTAAAAATACAACTCTTTTGCCTTTGTCTTTGCCAGGAGACTACCCCCAGTCCAAACCATCACAAGTGGCATTGTTGGTTTAGGTGCTTTGTATTTGTTGTTACAAACCTACAAAGCCCACTCTGCTTTCAGAACAAATTCTCATGGACTTTTAAGGTAGTTAAGGCTTGATTACCACAGCACATAGAAGCTTTGATGCTTTTCCTCTTGCAACACCCATATGAGGTTGGGAATATGGTTACCCTCATAGTAGCAATGGGAGGATGAGCAGAGAAAGAAAGTTACGTAGCAGAAGGTGGCTTTATGAAAGCCACTTCAGTGCTGGTTTCTACCTGTTGGTTCCTGTGTGCTTCCTCTCTTCCCCAAGGCAGAGAAACTCTGTTAAGTAATCTGCTGAGAGATTCCCTGGAGGAGATGGGGTGTTCCCAGGCTGAGTGTGCACACATGGGGTGTGGTGGGCTTGGGAAGACACCTCTTTCAATGGGATGGGGAGCTTACAAATGCCCTCTCATCATGTAGTTGCAGTGTCCTGTGCTGGCAGCTCAGGGGTTTGGGGGTGCTGGCTTTCCACATAAGAAAGTACAGCAGTAAGTTTTTGTTCTCCTCTGGAATGAGCTGAATTTAGTGCTGGCGAGGGGAGGCAGGATGAACAGTACTGAAAGGGAAGAGAGACAGCCAGAGAAATGCTTTCAGTTGCATATTGTGGCCACTGCAGACTCAGTTTTAGATATTATTTTGGCCAATAAGCCAAGAGTTTCTATTTGCAGACTGGGAATCTGACTGTGTGTTTGAATGTGTCAGTTGTTAGGCCCAAGAATACATATTTCCTAGAAATGCTGTGAATCACAGAAGGTTCTCCAGGCCTGAGGCTTGAGAGAATCACACTTAAATTTACAGGAGAAGCCTAACTTTGGTTAGAAATAAAATCCTGAACCTTCCCTGTCTTTGAACCTGAAACCGTATCTGGAGGCCACCCCATTCCTCCCAATGCTAAGATAGGAAGTGAGTCCAAATGAGGAATTAACTCTGCTACGTTAGAGCTTACACTCCATCATCAGATGTTCAGCAGTGACAGAAGGAAATGCTTTTCTCCCTTCTGGGTTTGCCAGAGTCTTTCACTGACAGGGCTGAGCACCCAGGAGACTCTTACAGCTTGTGTGGGACACAGGAGACTTTGCAGCTTCTTGCTTCAGCTTCTCTATGTTCACTGTGTTATGGAACAAATGTCAAACTGCTTTATTCCTTCCCCTTTGCTCCCTTCTCTCTCCTTCTCTTACTCCTTTCCCAGCTCTTCCCATGGAGAGCATTTATTATTAGGGAAGAACAGTTTCCTTTACACAACCAATCTGATCTATCAGACGTGGGCAGTCAGTGTGCTGTGCTTGAGTAAGGTTCATTACTCATAAGACACAGAGGAGTTCTTTGGTTCTTGCCTGTTTAACCCTCTTCCTCTGATGAGAAGAAGTCCCACAGTGATTGCTCTGACTGTCTGGGCTGATCCCAAGATCACAGCTCAGACTGGTTAGCTCTGTATGCTAAGAGGGGCTGACTGCTCCTGGTTTCCTAGGGGTGATTCAAAAGCAACGCCGTGGAAATGAAATGATATTATTCAGTGGCAGAGCTGGGATAAACATGATGAGAAGCTGAGCCATTTCCCTCGTCCTCGCCTTTATTGAGGTGGCAAAACAAGCAGTGCCAGCTTGCAGCAGGGCTGCAGGCTTGGGGGTGGTTTTGGTGTGTGGGTAACAGGAACTTTGTTGGGTGAAGAGGCTTTGTTCTGCCCAGCCTCATTCCTGGCTGACAGTCTGCTGTTCTGCTGTGCTTCAGAAGGTGCAGTTTCAGGAAGAAAGAGTACAACTTGTGACTTGAGGCCATCTCTGCTTCTATTCCTCAGCTTCTCAGCTGCTCAGGGGCCAGTTTAAGTTAGAGCAGCCCCCATGGGTGCTGTTGCAGATGCTTTACCCATCTGCTTCTGTTTCTGGAGCACCGAATGCCTCCATCACACCCCCAGCCCTGGCAGTGCCCTTGTGCCAAGGGCAGAGATGGTGGCACTGTACAAATACATGCAGGCCCTGTGCTGCTCTTTAGCTGCTGCTGTGTTGCTGGAGTGGTGTGTGGAGGCTGAAATGGATCTCAGTTCTGTAAAACGCTTCTATTATTTCTTTGGGGTGTTGCAAGAGGTGGAGACTATGAACTTTGGTGTTACAGAACCCACATTTTAATATGCTGGGGGCAAGTTCTGCTGTCTGTCAGTGGTGGGGAAAAAAGCAGGGTGGAGGCATTCCAGCTGTACTTGAATCTCCTGTACAGCTCAGCATGTAACTAAGGCCTTGCTGTGAGTCCAGCCTTGTTTGCGATATGTGCATTCTTCCTCCTTTCTCATTATATGACAAGAGAGTGAATGCCTGGGAAAATAATACTGGATGAAAAGGTGGCTCCCGAGCCACACTGCTGTTATGGTGGGATCCTGTTAGACTTTGCCCATTGTATGGGCTTAGCTGAGGAGCAGCACAGGATAGTAACTGGGGTCGATGCACTGCAGTGGTTGCCAAGCAAGTCTATAGTGGCAGTGCAGGGTCTGCAGGATAGTGTCAGTGTCCAGAGCAGTGAGGTACATGGCTGGGCATGGCTGTGATACAGCATAGCTCTGGCAGGGCCAAGGGTGAAAGGCCTGGCTTGAAAGGGGCTCTTATGCAAAAGATGGTTTATGCTTCATGATGAGGCTAATCGTAGAATAGTTTGGGTTGGAAAGGACCTTAAGATCATCCAGTTCCAACCCCCTGCCATGGGCAGGGACAACTCACACTAGACCATGTCACCCAAGGCTCTGTCCAACCTGGCCTTGAACGCTGCCAGGGATGGAGCATTCACCACTTCTTTGGGCAGCCTGTTCTAGTGCCTCAGCACCCTCACAGTAAAGAACTTCTTGCAACAGCTCCTGGAGAAAAGAGAGCCTTTTGGTTCTCGACCAAAAGCGAAGAAAAGGTGGGAAATGGAGAGACAGATTTTCATGGACGTATTCATTAAATTGAAGAGAAGCCTGAAGCCTCATTTCCTGACCCTCTCCCCTGGTGTCTCCATTTTGCAGTGCACAGATACTCCCCTGCCCAGGCATCTCTTACTTAGCTGCCCACAAAACAGCTATGGGCAGGCAGTAGTGGCAAAGCTACAGGAAAGGTTTTGCTTCCTTACACAGCTCCTGAGAATAAAGTTGTGTTTGAGTGCCAAGTCCTTGTTTTCTATTAGACGTGAAGACTCTCATGCCAGCTCCAACTGCGTGGTTAAAATAGCTGAGGGTCCAGAAGTACAGAATTCAGGTTCCAGCTGCAGGTCTGACTTACAGTCCTGTTGCACACTGCACAGTTAGTAGTTTCCGTTCCTGTTTCAGTGTATAAATGGATGGTACAGCATAGGCCTATTTTGGGATTATTTCTTCCAGTTCCCAGCAGATGCACAAAGTGGAACAGAAGTTAGAAATAATTAGAATTCGAATTAATAGAAACAACAACACTGACTATGTCTAAACTTTGGCATGTTTGGAGTCCAAATCTGGAGCTGAGTTTGACTGTGACCCAACATGAATGAGTA
This sequence comes from Nestor notabilis, assembly GCF_000696875.1. NCBI lineage: Eukaryota > Metazoa > Chordata > Aves > Psittaciformes > Psittacidae > Nestor > Nestor notabilis. Next base: position 204,235 of record NW_009915920.1, on the reverse strand, counting down.
TGAACATCTTTTATATTGCATTGTTCTGTCAGTTCCTCCATATCAATAAAAAGCATTCAAATAAAACCAGTGTTTGAGTTGCTGTTTGGACCCATTTCTGGTAAGCTCTAAATTAAAAAGAAAATGATTACATTGCTCCAGTGAAAACATTTGGTTTAGTTTGTTCTGATTTGTACGTGACCTTTTCATCCCCGTCATCTGAGCTGGTGTTTATCCTTGTTACTGATGTTTTCAGGGGCTTCCTTCTTGTCCTGGCACAGTAAATAGCTTGTGTGAAAGTAAAATGCAACAGACATTGATATATATTCATTCTGTAAGCTGCATGTATTTGTGATGTCTGTTTTTTGTTGCAGAGGGACAAACCCTCATTTAAACTTAAACCTCCAGGTCAGAATTCCATCTAAGGGCACTTTTCTTAACCTTTGATAGTGAAAATCAGTATAGACATACCTGTGGATGCTAGGTTTCATTCCTGATGGAAGGAGTTTATTTCTTTGAAGGATGCCCTGGTGTTGTTACAGAACTGCAGAAGGGTTGAGGTATGTCCTACAGAAGAAAAGGTTGGCAATGTTTGAAAGAGTTCATCATGTTAGATTAGCTCGAGTGGTTTGTCTCAAGATAAATGTGAGATTAAGGGTCTGTCCTTCTGACTTGGGGCCTGTCACAGGCCATGAAGAAGGCATGCAGCAGATCAGAGAAGAGCATGACTTTGCCCTTGCAGACCCTTGTGCCTACCTGCGCCTTTGCTTATTGCACCTCCTTGAGAGCTGCCTGTTGTGTAGCCCCCTGACGGGGTGCACGTGCCTGCTGGGCTCTGGGACCCTGCCTGCCTTCGTCTGACTGCAGCCCTTTCTCTAGAGCAGCTCGGTCACTGACTCATTGCTAGGAGCAAACCATGAAACATGCCTGTCCCCAGTGAATATGGCCTTTAGACTGAGTTTGACCACATTTACAAGTGCAGAGCTGAGAGCAGAGGTGGCCCTGTGTGACTCTAGGATGCACTCCAGCCAAGTGCTGTTCCCTGTCCTTTTTCAGCTCCGCACTGCATTAGAGCATTGGGGTTTTGCTGCAGTTATTGCTGCAATTTGTGTCTGTGGAAGAGTAAGGCAGTACCTGGAAAGCATCTCACAAAGAGTGCCCTGTGCCTGCGTGTAGGGTATTAGCAAGCACTCAGCCAGTCGGCACCATCTGAGCTGGACTAGATGGATGTGTCTGCACTAGCACTTGGGCATTCATATATCATCATGAGTTGTCTCAGTTCTCCACAGGAAAGACAGTGCTCAGAGTGAACTCAGCCTGTGAGCGTAGAAGAGCATGTGTTTTGTAACTCACTCCCTGTGCCTGGCCTTGCCCTAACTGTCCATCTGATCTTCTGCATAACTCTCAGGCTAGCTTGCTCACTACTCCAACATGCATTTCCTTGGCTCATATTATCTATGGCAAGGGGCACATTAAAAGAAACAAGACCATTTGCTCTACCAAAAAAACCCTTCCTCCTATATTGTGGTTCTTTCTGGAATGGGATGGAAGGACAAACCATGGTAGGGCAAATTTGTCACTAGTGAGGAATGGCTTAGATGCTGCAGCAATGACAGTAGCCTAATGGCACTTCTATGCTTTTGTTCTTCTCTACCCAAACTCTACCACGAACTGTGCAGGTGTAGTTACTTGTGGAGCAAACTGAGGACCAAAGGCCTAGGAGTTTAGAATCATAGAATCGTTTGGGTTGGAAAGGACCTCAAGATCATCTTGTTCCAACCCCCCTGCCATGGGCAGGAGTACTGAGAAGACAACCTGAGCAACTCAAGATCCCTCAGGCCAGTCCACTGGTGCTTTGGGAAGAACTCAAGAGGCTGAGAGCTGGTGCTGAAAGCAGCTTTCTCTTATGTGGAGCATCAGCATGGAGCAGTGAGAGGGAGGCATCTGAGAGGCGGTCACTGATTGTGTCCATCTGTCTGCTATCAGACAAATGATTTTTTTTCTGGGGTGTAGAAGACCATGCTCTCCTTTCATTACAGAGTTCTCAGAAAACAGAATAATTCACACTGTCTGGGGACCCTTTCTGCTTTTTCTTAGGAAGTGTTCTCCACCCTCGTTCCACCCTGGAACTGGATTTGGAGATCACATCATTGGTAATAGCAATGAAAAGATTAAAAATGACCAAAGTACAACATTAACGGTGGACAAGAGCCATGCGATGCATTAGGAATGCAAATGTAATGTTTAGAAGGCATAAAAGGGGAATCAACAACTACTCACAGAAGAAGACATTCTGAGGGTGCTGTTTAGGAGTAAGGGAATGAGACAAAGGAAGGGAAGGCTTCGGCTGAGGAAGTAGGAAATGGGTGTAGCTGTGGGATTCATTAGACCAACAGATACGTTCCCAGGACATGAGGTGGAAGAATCCATCGCTTGAGTAATTGGAAACTGATGGGTGGATAAGCCCAGGGGAATGATCCTTCTTTTTAGAGTGGGAGATGGACTTTGACTCCCATCTCCCTTTTCAAGGACTGTGTGTTTGAGTAAAGAGTAACAGGACTCCTCGTTCTCTGTGCCAAAAAGGTCTTGACTGTCTTCTGTGGATCTCACACCCACAGAATACCAGGCTCCTGCATGTGAAGGCACCTTGGTGGCTGCTTTTAAATGCTTTCTGAGTATTTCTAAGAACTTTCAGGACAGTTATAAATCACCTGTATGGGACCGACTACATGGAATATTTCAAACAAGGTCAGAAGTTGTTCTGAGCTCCCCACATACTGAAGATTTTCATGCGCGCTGAGAAGTCTTCCCTCATGGCTGTTTGAAGGGGGTGATTGAGCATTTTGAGCAGCTGCTCTTGCTTGAGCTGTCATGTATTGTACAGGGGAGAGAGGTGAGACTTTTAATAGTGCAAATTGGTTGAATCTGGAATGAGTAACAAGGAGCTGTTACTGCCTCAGATGGTGTCTTAGGGTTGTGATTGGGCAGAACATGATGATTTTTGGGAAGAGGCTATAGTATCAGTCAGTCTGTGACTGGTGATTTTGGATCAGGATAGACATTTTGAGCTGTCCCAAGCAGCAGAGTGTCTTTAGTGTAGATGCTCAGTAAACATAGAAGAAAATCCCCCTAAACTTTAGAACAGTAAGGAAATAGATGAGGGGAGATGGTGAAAAGACCAAAATACCTATGAATGTGTACATGTCTCTGTGAAAATTGCCCTATATGTTCATTATTTATCACTTCTTTTTCATGCTGAAGGCTAGAATTGCAAATTTGAAGATAAGAGTGAATCCTATTTTTCCTAGGATTTTTGATCCAGGATGACAGCTCCAACAATTTGAGAGGCAAGAAAGAACAGAGGGATTGCCAGCGAGCCAGCCTTTTATACTTAGCACCTAACCAGAACATTAGTAGTCCCTTTTGAAAGGGATACTTCTGAGTTCTACACTACTATGGAAGGGGTGCAGGACACATGGCCTGGGGTGCAGGGATGAAGTGGTATTCCAGTCCATGGCTGCTGTTTGCCATTCCTACCTGATGGGCATGAACAATGCTGAAGACATCTATTGACAGACACAAATGTGACGTGTTCGTATTTGGTTTTTGAAACAAGGTGTTCTTGTCCACATTTGGATGCATTTCTTCTGCACTTTTACCTACCTAAATTTGTGATGCACAACACTAACTTTTCCTGACAGGAGGCAGTATTTCATGCTTCTACTTAGGTGCCATTAGCTTGAGCTGTCTACGTCTGGGCAGCTGAGTGCAAGTGGAGTCATTTCGATAGCTGCAGGATGGGGAGAGCTGCTATAAACCTCAGCTGTGTCTGGCTTTTGCTGCAGCCCAAGCCTGGAGCCGGAACTGCTCAGACATGGCAGTTATATTTCAGTGGAGATAGATTATTTATGAATTCCCAGTTGTCACCATATTTAAAAACATGTGAAATCTGTTGGTGTGCAGAAAATAAGTCTGGGAGAGGTCAGCCAAGATAGCAAAGTGTGTGAAAACCATGGCAGACTTCCACTTAGTGCTGTAAATCAAGCACTTTCCCTGCTCTTCAGGCAGATACTTGATTCTGCTGGATTTGTTGTATGATGGTCTCTTAATCAAATAGGAATTTGAAGCCATCCTATTTAGCTCATTCTTATCAGAACCACATGTGCTGGTTTATTATTATTGTTACTTATTAGATGAAACAAATCTTTCTTATGAGGTTGCTGAGGCACTGGCACAGGGTGCCCAGAGAAGCTGTGGCTGCCCCATCCCTGGCAGTGTTCAAGGCCAGGGTGGGCACAGGGGCTTGGAGCAACCTGCTCTGGTGGAAGCTGTGGTGGAGGGGCTCCCTGCCTGTGGCAGGGGGTTGGAGCTGGATGAGCTTTAAGGTCCCTTCCAACCTAAACCACTCTGTTGTTCTATAACAAAAACAAAGGCATCCTTTGGAAGAAGTTTATTTCTTCATCAGGAGTGAAACCCAGCATCCACAGGGGTGTCTGTAGTGGATTTTTGATGATTCTGTGAATTACTCAGACAATTTGGATCGGAGGAATCTTGGGTCTCTGTAAATGAGCCGAGGTTGAGAGTTCACTCCGTTGAACAAACAGGCAAATGTGTCTGAGGCTCTTCAATTTAAATTACAGTTTATTACATTTCTTTGTGTAACAAACTTACCATGCCGTGAACTCTTTGTATGTGGCCCTGCACTCACTGGAGGGTAACAATCATTTGGCCAAATACAGTTTCAGATAAAGGCAGTCCCAGAGTTCAGAGGTGTTCATATGAAGGGGATTGATTTGGCTCATCACATCATACAGTTGTATAGTTGTCTGTAGTTGTGATGAAGGAGTCTGGCTCCCAGCTAAATGTAATATTTTGCTTGTGCTTATTTTTAACACACTCTGAGGAGCTCTGATGCAACTTTGAAAGTATTTCAGTAAATATTAGTTTTTAATATAGAACATCTGTACCCGATTATGACAAGGAATGTCACAGACTTTATCTCGCTCAGTTCTCCTTCACCCCATGTGAAAATGTTGTCAGAGCTGAACAGCACGGTTCCTGCACAAGAGAAGGGAAAACTGAGGGAGATCTGGATTCATCCTGTCTGATTTTAGGCTGTAAGTGAGCATCAGGATTTCATGGGTGCTTTAAGAAGGAAGCCAGCACGGCTGCTGATAGAAGGAGCTGGACCCCTCCGCATCATTCCTGCCCATCCAGCCCCCTGCCCTGTGGCAGTGCAAGTGTGATGAACGGAGTTGGTTTAACCCAGCTCTCCCCTCTGGTTCCCTGTGTGCGGGCTCAGCCTCTCCTGTCAGCACAAGGGAAGGGGCAGCATGGGAGTGAGAGGAGTAGCTGGGGCAAGGGGACACAGAGCTGGAAATGCTGCCAGCCTAAAGCTCCAAGATCTCTTTTGAGCTTTCTCTATAGCGAACACACCGCCTCATGCCTGGTATCTTCCACATTACTTTTTACTTAGGATTGGTCCTCATAAGTTGAGCAACCAGCAGGTGCTAACCAAGTACCAGCTAAGCTGAATCCTGTTTCCCATCTGAGAGCCATTAAGACCACAGGGGAAAGTTTAAGATAAATGTGCTCAAAACCAGCACTATCGATCCAGCACCTTTCAACAGTGCTGAACTTCACTGGAAATCCAATGCAAACACAAACCAAACTTAAACCATTAATACATTTAGCTAGTATATTATCCTCCAAAGTGTTAGCAGCCTGAACTAAAACTGCCAAGAAGTTTAAAGTAGGCCTATGTCTCAGTGTGAAGGCCATGTATTACTTTAGCAGATCAGGCATTTATTTATGCTTCTTTTTGTTACATTAGGGTTTGTGGGATGGAATTGCTTAATAAACTGTCACATTAATGTTTCCACTTAGCCTATTGCTGGCAACACTCGCCTTTCAACAGCAGCGTTAATGTTAGAATGACATTGAACAGGCAGACAAAAATCCTGAGTGTAAATTAGGCTTTTTAGAACTCAGTGCTTATGTAGGATGGACTGGAGGTGAGTGTTTTTATGAAGGCAGAACTTCTAAACCTTTGCCTTTCTCTGAACCAAATCACATAAAATGAAAACTCTTTAAAAGATGGAATTTTGAAGATCCCAAGGGAAAGTTTCTATCAGTATGACACATGCTGGGAATAATGCCTAGAACAAATGGTCTCTTAGATGAAGACTATACTGAAGCAAGGGAATAAATAAAAGGAATGGGAAGTTGTGATATGTGCTAAACAGTATGATTTACCTGCCTGAGACCTCTTAGGAAAACTATATGTGAATTGAGATAAAAAGGAACATCACTTGCTTAGAGAAGTGAGATGTGACAAAAGAGGAGGCTTTCTCCTTTTTATTAACAGTATGGATACTTGCTTTGAAATCCAATATATGAAAGGATTTAGTCTCATAGGTATGGAAGGAAGGAAGGAAGAGCACGAACACTTTGAGATGAGGACCTACTCCAGTTTACCACACCAGGAAGATCAGGTAGAGGGAGATCTGTGGGGTTTCCTGAACAATGAGGAGAATCCTCTGAAGCAAAGGTTTGGTGGAAAGGGTATTTGAGGGAATTTCTGTTGAAAAAGGGATGAAGAGAGAGCATGAGCCATTTGTGTACTGAGGAAATAATGACACTCTTAAGGGAGTAATCTCTTCTCTACATCATTGGGCTTATTCTGCAGCAAGAAAGATTTAGGACAGGTACTAGATAACCCGGAAAACAGAGCAAACAAATACTGCATGAAGAGGCAGTGGGAGCCAGTGGAAGACAAATTTACTAGACAAACCTTTGTCAGAAAAGACAAGGTACAGCTGATTCTTCCTTGGGGCAGAATGTGGATTGATTGATCTCTTCAGCTTGTTCCCAGCTACATTTTATTGTGACTGTTACTAATGCAGGAATGTGCTGTAAAATAAATGCATATTAGTCAGAATTAGCCAATTTGAGAACAATACTGTTTCCCTCCTCCACTTTGAAGATTGCTCTCCTGAGCAGTGCACTGTAATCTGTGTGCTCCTTTCCCCTAGGAAGTGAAAAAAGCAAGTGATGCTAACAACTATGAATGCACTACTCTATGGTTCTTGGACCTTAGATGTGTGAGTACCGTGTAAGAACCCCAAAATGACAGAATTGCATACTGTTATCACCAAAAATAGTAAAGACATCATCCTTCTGGAATAGCTGCTTCTTTGGAACAGTAAAAGAAACCAAATAAGAAAATTAAACCCAAGCAATGACTCCACATCTGAACCTGCATACAAGTGTTTTGGGCTCATCTGCCATGGGGAATAAAAGAAAACTCTTGATGTTTGCTGAGATACAATGTTGAGGCATAAATGGTCCATTTCCCCTGCAGGGTATTAGATAAGCAGATAAAGATGCAGCTGTAGAAAACCTCCTGTTCACTGCTTGAGTGGTGAGTGGGGTTAGCTGAGAAAATGATTGTGAGTAACATACTGTTTGTCCGCTTCGAGCTGGGTGTTGTGTATAACCCTGAGAGCAGTCAGTCTACCCATTTGGAAGATTTATTTTCATATGCAGTCTGCCTGGGCACTGTAGGGTTTTTTTCCTTGGCATTGTTAGACAAGCAGTTAGTTTCTGTTGAGCACAAAGTTGTTTCTTGTATGTTTTATATGTATTATGTATATGGAAAAAACACCTGTGGAAAAAGATCTTAAATGGTTGTTCTTTGAAATGATTGGGAACATTCAGTGATTCACGAGTCCAAATGCAGTAAGAAATTCCAAAATCAGAAATCCTCAGTAAGACACTAAGGAATTAATTCTTATTGAGTTTGAATTAGTGAAGATATTTAATTACACCTGAGCATTAAAAATGTTATGAGTGTCTGTGGCTAAGGGCCATGTCTGAATGGAAGGCTATAGCTGTCACTCCAGTAGAAGCTGAGGAATCACAGAATCTTGGAGGAGCAGCTTTCTAGGTACTTGGTGTTGCAATGTGCTGAAAATGTGTGTGACAAAGCTCTGCTGATTCCAGCAGGTCATTAGCAAAGAACAATTCATAACCCCCTTAATAGCATTCACATTGCTATAGGATTGAGTCAAACTTTAGTTTTCATTGCTTCTTTTCATTTAGCACTTCTCACTTTCTCTACCCATGTGCTGTGTCTGGGTTTGGGTGCCCTGGGGCTTTGGAGGTGTTGAGAACGAGACTGCTGTGCAGAGGTGAGTTGGGATTGTCAGGGTGATGGTGTTCAAGGCCAGGTTGGGCAGCGCTTTGGGCAGCCTGCTCTAGTGGAAGGTGTCCCTGTCCGTGGCAGGGGGTTGGAACTGGCTGAGCTTTAAGGTCCTTTCCAACCCAAACCATTCTATGATTCTGTGATGCATGGCAGGCAAAGCATCCTATTGCTGAGGGATTTCCTGCCACAGGGAATTGTTCTCTGCAGCAAATGGCACAGAGCTTTTGTGATAGAGTCTGTGTAACCATCTTCTCTCTGCTGCTGGTTGGGAACGTAGCCAGGGAAAAGGTGGCTACATTCAGATTCTTAATCTACCGGTGTTTTTCTTGGAGCAATGCTGTGGTCAAAACTGGTAAATTTTAAGAGTAATTTTCAGACTGTTACACATAATGTCAGTCCATGGTCTGGAGTGTCCTGGTGAATCACAGAAGAAACAAAAACGTTTCAAACCCTGTTTGCTTCTGGGTTAGTGCTGTTTGGTTGTGTAGAACTGCTGTTTCTCGGACACCTCATCTGCACTAAAGCTTTCTGTTGTTCCTTAGTTACAGGACAGTGTCGGTGGATTATTCTTCTGTCACACACTGCATTTCTGGGGAGTTCCCATAGCTGTCTGCTCTCTCTCCCTCTTTCTCTTTCATTTCTGTATGTGACCCTGTCAGGGATACAAGTCAGCACTAGCTCAAGCCGAATCTTATTTATGTGGACCTTTTCACCTTCCCCTGCAAACTCTTCAGCCCGTGTCCTGCTTTGGGTTTGATCCTGTGCAGGGGGCTGCCCCTCTATCTGGTAGCTAGATCTGTAGGCAGAATGACTTCTGCTCAGCCAGGGTGTGATCAAACAAGACAGGTTTGTGTCTAAGCCTTGGTTCTGTCTGCATATGATCTCCAGCACAGTCCTACCCAACCACACAGCTCCTGATTTCTTGGTTATCATTGTTCTTCGGGCCATTTTTTTCCCTCCTTTTCTCTTCCCATTTAAGTTTGCTGTCAAACAAACTTTCCTGGACTTTTCCTATGTTTGTGTCACTTCTCTCTGTGCTTCTCCCTGTGCTGTCCATTTGGTGAGCCTTCACTTTGAAGGCCCATCCTACCTTACTACCACTCCTTGTTCCTCTCTCATTCGTTATTGAGATGTCAGGATTGCTGTCCACTTAAGCTGGGCTTGGCTCCCCATGCCCATCTTGGTGTTCAGACTCATGCTGGCTCTGATGTTTGGCAAGAGGTCTCCATCACCATTGTTACCTCCCTTCATAACCTCACTTAAAGCTTTCTTTGTCAGCTTCTGTAGGTTTAGCATCTTAGAAGGTTGTTTTCCACCCTTCCAACCTGTCCTCGCAATCATTCAGGAGGGAAAATGGCACTGGAATAAAATAGGAAATTCAAAGTCTTTGTATTACAATAGGATAACATACAGTACTGTTTATTTTAGCAAGGCTAAGAATCTGTAGAGTTCTTACTATAATAATTTATGTCATTTCTCCTGTTAAGTATTCAGAGTGCTGAAATGCTGTGTTAGTGCTGGGCACTGATGATAACTGTGCTCTGGTTCCCGGGGACTTGGGCAATCATTGATAAGTGGATAGAGTGATGCTACAACCTGCTAATCCAAGCAGTCACTGCCAGGCTCTGCATTTGCATATGCAGGATGAGAATATAGATCTTCCCTTTTTTCCCAGAGAGAGAATGACTAGCAATGCAGTTCTTACTTCCATCCCTAATCCACAGTAGTTGTCCCATAGGAAAGGGGGTTTCTTTCCACTTCCCCTCCTGCCCTTTCCTTCCTTTTCACCAACAAGAGCAAATGTTTGTCCTCCCAACAACTGTACTACACAGACCCTTTAGCTTCAGTGATGCACAAATGCCTCCTTAGGAGCAAAATGTCAGATGGCAACAGCAAAATGAGCAAGATGTTGGATGGCAAATACATATTTTGAGGGAGGGGATTTGTTACACTCCTTGGGTCCTCAATCTGATCTATGCTGAGAGGAAGAGGCTTTCTACCTTGGATAGTCATTCCAGTCTGGCACTCTGCATTGTGCTACCTGCAAGTTGTGTTCCCTTTTCAGTTCTCTTTTCCTGCCTATTCCCAGATGCTTGAAGTATGCAGAGATGTTCAGCACCTTGCAGGCTAAGACTCTTCAGGAACAGCTTCTTGTTGGTGGGAAATCTACATTTACAGTTTGAACCCATGAAGTCAACAGTGAATGCAACTTTTAGAACCAATATAGTTAAACTGTGACATCTGTTCCACATTTATATGGTTTTCTTGTGGAAGTCTGGTCTTTGGGTAGGATTAAACCCCCTGTAAAATGGTGAACTGGAGCTTTGACAGTTAATACGACTTCGTTCTTCCAGCACCCCTACACTACACATCAATGCTGGCTTACAGCAGGAAGCCCAAAGCTTGTCTGTATCCTTCCAGTGTTCAGATCCATTCAGTCAGGGCTGAAGAAAAATTGCATGGCATCCTAAAAGTAAGGGGAAAGGTATTTGTGCTTACTGCCATTTCTGTTTCAATTCATCAGCAAGTGGATTATGAAAGCCTCATATTTACCAAAGAGAGGGTTGTTTCTATGGATAAGAGAGAGGCTGTAGAGGGAGAAGGCAGGATAGAAGCTGTGGCAGGACAGACACAGGTTTGATAGGAGACGAAGCACTGGAAGATCAGTTCTGTGTTTCTAGAACTGTTCCTACTTAGCACTGGAGAGGCTGTCAAGAGGTACCTGCATGTTGTAGCTGGGGGCTTGGGATTAATGATGAGAGAAATTGAATTCATCATTGCAGATCTGTGTGGGGTTTGTGTCCTCCTTGGGAGGTAATTACAGAGCCAGGCCTCATAACTGGGGTATCTGTTAAGCAATGCATAAATCCATGGTATTTATCTAGCTATTTACCTATTTATCATAGTATTTATCCAGAGAACTGCAGGCTGGGTATCACTGTAGCCCAAGTCCTTTTCTTTTCTATGATTTGAATAACTTCAACCTGTGATTCATTTCATGCAGGAATTCCTCACCTACTGATGTTGAGTGTTTTGTCCCAACTCCAGACAAGATGTCAGTGAATGCTGACATTTTTGTCTTCAACCAAAACCAATGATGAGGCTGAGAAGAGGGCTGTCAGCTGAGGGCATTTGTCTCTCCAGCAGCTGGTCAGTGAGCCAAGCTGCTGCAAACCCAGTGCTTCATCAGTTGGGGGGAATCTGCATACAATCTTGAGTCAGCTACCTAAAGGATTTGCTAATGGCTAGAAGTTTGCCTGAATCATTGGGCTGCTGGGTACAGTAAGCATCTGTTCACATCCTGCCTGCTGTAATTAAAGAGACAGGGATGTGCTATTTAAAAAGCAGAGGCAGCAGTGCATTGCTGGACTGAGGATAATTTTGTTTCAGTGGTGTTAATGTTGTTTCTTGTTTGTCCTAGTGTCAAGGCCATTAACTGTGACTGTCCCTGATGTATATAGCTATGTTTGGGGGATTTTTAGCTCTGAAGTCTGCTTTCTTCAGGCTTTAGTGGACAAGGTCTGATTATGTGATGGATAATAGTTCTGTCAGCAGTGTAAGAATAGGGCCTGCCAAAGTGAACCACAGAGGGTAGTGACCATCCCCCAGGAGGGACTCCTCAGTACTGAGGGTCATCAGCTTGGGGTGCAGGTGAATGAAGTTCAAATTGCAGCAGTTCTATAGACCTCAAGTGTCTTTAGGTTGATCAGTCATCTCTCTCTGTCTCAATGCCTTATACCTGCAAAGTAGGAATCATAGAATAGTTAATGATGGTATATCCCGAGTCTCATGGAGATAAGTTATATTCAGAGAGATTTCTGAGCTGCCTGGATATTCAGTACTGGGACTGTAGCTTGACAGATGGAAGCTGCAGGGTAAAGTGGCCTCTTCTCTCAGGGTACATATAATATGCAGTTATTTGTATGTCAATGGTAGTTTCTGCCACTGGTAACAGATTGGCTCTCTTAATCTATTCTGGAAAAAGCAGTTAAACCAGCTGTGCTATCTATTGTCATATTTGAAAACTTCACTCATAAACCTAGTAGTTGGATAGTTCTGAGTTCCCCTGGAAAGAAAATACCTTTGCTGAAGTGCAAATGGCAATTAAGACTTCCAGAGCATGGTTCCCTCTGTTTATTTCTCCTTTCTAAAAGGAAACATGTCCATGAAGTTAGATTCTCGGTGTTGGTAAGATGCTAAGTTATTAGGAAGATAGTGTTCTTGTAGCTTTGATAGCCTAAGGGTATGAGGCAGATAAAGCTTTATTAGGTCCACTGATCTAGCTAGAACAAAATAGATCCTGTAGAAGGCCTAAAGCTTTTCTGTTTCTTCCTGACTGTCATTTGGTCTTACATAAACCATTAAATCTTTCAACCCTGTGCTATTAAGAATCACTATTATCAGCTTTGAGGGAACCTCCCTCTTT
>NW_009915920.1:176879-191593 GCF_000696875.1 Nestor notabilis | reverse complement strand
GAGGGAGCACCCCCCGCCCGCCCCCCCCCCCCCCCCCCCAAACGTTTAACCATCCTCAAAATGTTTAAAAATCCACTCAGAAATATTCTGGTGCTATTTTTAATTGCTTCTTTCCTACTGAGAGATTAAAAACTCTAATGAATCATGGCTCCTGGTTCTGTGCTGCCCTGCCAATGCTTTGCTGGGGCTGCATGTCAAGCACAAGCAGTGTGACAGCCCCAGACTGGGGCCTGATCCGGTTGTTCTCGATAGAGAAATCCATCCCCAGACTGCAGTGTGTTTTGGATGAAGGCAATTTGCTTGCTTTTGAACTGATTCCAGAGCACGTGTGGGGAGTTAACTGAGACTGGAGGATGACACATTACCTAATCCGGTTACCATGTTGGTCTCCGGGGAGAGATGGCTCTTACGTGGAAATGATCTGCAGATTTCAGTTTGTCTCAACATGGCTAACGTATCTGTCTGTGTCTGAGGTGAAAAAGCAGCTTGAACAGGGAGTGCACACAGCTGGCAGATAACTGGGCCTCTGTGTTTCAGTGTCTGAAGCTGAACTTTCGAACTCTCAAGCAAAAGCCTGCTACTTGCTAGCTGGGATCGGGACGGGCTGGCTGTCAGTGTTCGTAATGTGTGGACTAAAAGGTAGCGACACATCCCAAATCCCCTAATTAATGTCCCAAACCCTTTGATTAATAATCAGGCTTAAGGAAGAACCAACAATGTTGCGCTTCTGCACTAGACTGTTTAGATCAGGACAAATCAGAGGCTTGAGGTGCTGGAAAGAAGAGGAAGCCAGAAAGGTGGCTTCCCAAAAAGAAGCAGTCTTGAAAAGAAGACTTGGAAAGAAGCTCGTAATTCAGATCCTGGCTGGAGAAAGCTGCATCAGAGAGCTGCATGGACACACATGCTTGGGGATGTGCAGAGACCTTGGCCTGTTGTGGATGAAGCTGGTGACTTCAGACTAGAACTTTCTGCCTTATGTTCTTAGGCTAGCAATGATGTTCCTCTGGGGAGAGGCAGTCATAGAATCATGGAATTGCTTGGGGTGGAAAGGACCTTAAGATCATCTAGTTGCAACCTCCTGCCATGAGCAGGGACACCTCACACTAGACCATGTCACCCAAGGCTCTGTCCAACCTGGCCTTGAACACTGCCAGGGATGGAGCATTCACCACTTCTTTGGGCAACCCTGTTCCAGTGCCTCAGCACCCTCACTGTAAAGAACTTCCTTATATCCCTGAACTTCCCCTGTTTCAGTTTGAACCCATCAACCCTTGTCCTGTCGCTCCAGTCCCTAACGAAGAGTCCCTCTCCAGCATCCTTGTAGCCCCCTTCAGACACTGGAAGCTGCTCTGAGGTCTCCACGCAGCTTCTCTTCTCCAGGCTGAACAGCCCCAATGTTCTCAGCCTGTCTTCATACGGGAGGTGCTCCAGTCCTCTTATCATCCTCGTGGCCTCCTCTGGACTTGCTCCAACAGCTCCATGTCCTTCTTATGTTGAGGACACCAGAACTGCACACAGTTCTCCAGGTGGGGTCTCACAAGAGCAGAATAGTGGGGCAGAGTCACGTTAGTGAATGTGTAAAGCTTGGAGAAGAGCAAATGAATGCATGTGAGGGAACCAGCCAGGGTAAAAACTCTATCTCTTTGGTTCCTAAGTACATTTCAGTATTCACTTCTACTACTTGGAAGTCTTTTTACTCTGTTTTGCCTGGGACAGTCTGCTGCACTGTATCTGTGTGGGAAAGACGTGGGCCTCTCATGGAGTGAGAAGTAAGGACAGGCGCTGTTCAGGCTTGGCATCTTTTGGCATTGTGAAGTTCTAAAGAAACCCATGAATGCTGTTTGTTTTAATGTGTGGGCAACGTGATCGACAGTATTGAGGGGAACAGTCTCTGTTTGTCCGTGACCGCTGCAGCTATGTCTTCATGGAAGGCTCACTAACTTGGTGGAGTTTACTTGCTGTTAATAGGTATTGACTGGCACAGCATTCCTTGTAATGTAGAGCTTTCTTCTCAGGATGAGACAAGACACAAGACCATCGAAGCTTTGGGAGAACTGCTCATCTGTGAGGAATTTAAAGCGGGAAGCTGGAGAAGAGGGAAAGCAAGGGGATGCGTTGAGGTGGCTTCTTAAGACTCTTTCAGTTCTCAGGGTAGGACTCCAGTTTGCAAAACGTTGAGGAACTTTGGAAATGCTAGGTTGTACTCTAATGTATGGGAGGAAAAAAAGCCCAATTCTTCCTGTACTTGTGCAGCTTTCATAGCAACCTGGAATTCTTTTAAATCAATCCATGACGTGCAAAACACAACTCACTTTGCTGAGTGGAGATACACTTGTGTACTATTTATCTGTACTTTAAGCATTCCAGTAAGGCTGAAGCCAGAGCCCAGCTTAGCTGTATTGGAACTGATCACAAGATCCTTAAGTTACTGTACACAAGATCAGCGGGAAGCATGGAATAATGTTGGCACTTCACTGCTCCCTTGGCTTAGCTTCATCCAGGTTTGACCTGTTGTTGCCTCTGCGTTACAATGGAATGTTTCTCACAGGTGGCAGATTTTGCTGGAATCACCTTTTTTGAGCAATTCCTCATTCATAGCTGCGTATTTTGGACACTAACACATAGGGGGAAGTATTAAGGGCTGATATTTAATGCTGGAATAAAGTTATCATGAGAGCTGCTAATGAGAGTTTAGATGCAGATGAAAACCCGTCTTGGATCCTTTGCACAGTTGAGTACCGAAGCGTAACTTTCTGCTGGCAGCCATCCCTCAGAGGTTTTGGCTTTTGTTGAAGGACTCAGTGAAATAGGTTGTTGTTGCAGAAGATTAATATTGCCGAAAAACGACTCGCAGCACGTTCATTTGTGGATTTCAAAACCTTTACAGAAGTGGATACGCCACATGTTTTCCCCCATTCCCTCCCCGCTAAAAGTGGAAGTGGAGAAATGGAAAAGCTCACTAGATTGCCCACATTTCTTCAGTCAGCCGGTGGCAAAACCAGCAAGGTAATGCAAGAGTCTTGGATTTCGGTGGGTCATTTGCTTCATATATAATTTAGGAAACTGAATCCTTTTCATAGGTGATTTTTCAGCATCTCTCTTTTGATGGGACCTTCTTCAAACACCTTTCTTAGATCGAGTCATTGTAGGATCTGTGTCTGGCTCAGTTATGCCTGTGCTTGGATTTGCTGTAACTCTGTCATTAATACAGTTACCTCTATGCCTCATATCTCGCCTTGGATAAATAGGGATACCCCCTATCTTCTCCCAGATGGCTGCTAAGCACAGCGTAAGGTGGCCTGACCAAGCATTCCCAATGGTGTCTCTAAACTGCTCTGCTTGCAGCTCTGCCTCCACGTTTGCTGTCCATGCAGCAGGTGGGTTTGCTTTCAAGACCAAAGTTGCGACAGCTTTCAGAAGATACCATGAGCATACATTTCTCTTTCTTTCCTGTTAACCTGATCTTTGACTTTCTAGACAAAAGAAATAAAGGAGCATTAATTCAGCTGCTTTTCAAGGCAACGTTTGATTTGATGCCTCTCTGCCTCTCTACAGGCTGATGGGGAAGAGAGATAATAGAGAAACAGATTTCTCTGAAGCGGGCAGGCATTGGGTAAAGATGATGACACAAAAAGAAACATCAGTTTGGTTGGAGTTTATTGTGAGAGCTCATCAAGGATTAGTTTATTTTTGATCTTATTTATTACTTTCATTAACAATGTTGGCATAAAAAATAGACTGTGTTAATGAGACTTCCTGATGACACTCCACTGGGAGACAAGTCAGAGCTCCAGCCCATCTTAGTAGTCTAATAAAAAACTCACCTGTCTTTTTCTGAACATCTATTTGTATCTGTGTGTTTCATTTTACATTTGGTGGTAAAACTCTCCACATCCCGTGTGCACATTCCCTTTTTTCTCTCATTGGACATACTAAAGGTTTAGTTTGGCCCAACTACTTGAAAAACTTAGCATTTTTTAAGGTGTCTGTCAAGTTGGTATTCATTTATTTCCACTGCCAAAAGCCCTATGAATAATGTAACTTGAAGCAAAAGCTCCAAATGAGGGTTACAGATAATTATTCATGCTCAAGACTTTGGCTATGAATCATTTCTACTATGCAGCCTGTGTAGCACCACCACTTTCACGTTCCTTTGTTTCTGGTGTAAATAATTGTCAGGGATATTAAATGTGAGAGGGAACACGTTTGCCTTGAACACAGGTATCCACGGCTAAAAGAAGGAAACCCTTTAAACCAAGAGTTATAGGGACATCTAAGTGGCAATTAGAATCCTTGAAAAATTCATTCAGATCTAGTGGAATGTCGCTGGCAGTCATTCAGGAACGTAATTGCCCTGTGCACATGAAACATTTACGTGTGGTAATTTAGTAATGAATCTGAGCTGTCAGAAGGCATTTTATGGGTAATCAGCTATTCCTGCAGGCATAGCAGTGACTGAAACATTGAAAAAGAACTTTGTGGAGGCAACATTATCTGAAGTAAGTGTTTTCTCTGGAAGCAAACAAAGAGCCCTATGATTTTTAGGAAGGCAGGATACTGTAAGTCAACAAGGACAGCCGCTGTGAGCAAATAAAGAATCAGTTGTGTTCTTATTATTGATTCAGATTAGTCATTTTAAGTAGTGGGGTTTTTTTTGAGGAGGGCTTCTAGATTCCCAAATACTCTGTGTGCAGATGCATTATCCAGCCCCCAGGAAGGGGAAAAGCAGGATTTCTCCACTCCAGCTTGCAAATCACAGCATCAGTTTTGAAAGGAGAAGCTCAGTTCTCCTTTCATTTTAGTTGGATGAAACTGCTGACTGCACTGGAATAAGAGAGAGTAAAGCTGGTAATGTGCTGTTGTAGGGCCCATTAGGGACAGGCAAACTTGGGACATATAGGAAGTTTAGATGGAGCCAGCGATGCATAAGGAAGGTCAATACAAACCATTGCCTTTGGATTTGGTAGTAGTTCACTCCCACTCCTTGCAGCTCTTAATGGTTTGAGAATGGACAAGAGAACTTCTAAATCTCCTTCACCCCAAGTCTCTAAATCACCCTGGGGGGAAGATCTCATGATGTTTTTCTCTGTTGCATTATTGCTGTTGCTTTTGCACTTGTCCAGGTATTCCTGAGGGATTTTAAGACTTGTAAGGCTGTTTGGGAAGAAAACCTTGCCTAAGGTCGGATTCAGTTGGGATTGCTGTTCCATTCAAATACCTTTGCTAGAACTGATCTCTTCATAAAGAATATTTTTGGGTTTTCATCTTCTCAGTGTTAGAATACTGTAAGACACTCCTGTATTCTAATTTACAGAGGGATTGTTTAAAAATGCTGATCTTGGAAGCATTAAAATAAATAGCATTAGATGTCAGCTTTACTTTTGACTATGCAGCTGGTATTCCTGAGTTTTGTTGTTTTCTGGGTTTATTGAATGCTAAAAGGGGGCAGCTCAACTCCTGTTTCTGGTCTGCTTTATTGAACAGTGGAAGGAAGTTTTCAAAAGAAACCAAAGGCTTGTTTTTTGCAGAACTGAAATTAAAACATGTTTCTGTTGATCTGCGGGGTGGCTTAAAACCTGTTTGTACTGTCCTATTTGCTACAGAACTTATGGGCTCATGTCCTGGGTTCAGCTACAGCAGTCATTTTTTCTCCTTCTTAGTAGCTGGTGCAGTGCTGTGTTTTTGACTTTCAGTCTGGGAACAACGCTGATAACACCGATGTTTTTAGTTGTTGCTAAGTAATGTTTACTCTGACCAAGGACTTTCTCAGTCTCATGCTTTGCCAGAGAGGAGGGGAAGCCAGGAGGAAGCAGAGGCAGGACACCTGACCCAAACTGGCCAAAGGGGTATTCCATACCACAGCACGTCATGCCCAGATCAACATGACAGGTTCTCTTCAGTGCTGTGAGAATGAATGTAAAATCTATTGGAAAAATTCTACCCTAAAAATTCATTAGACATAATTAGAAAAATATACCTCCCCTGAGAAATGAGATGAAATCTGTCAGCTGGCAAGAAGTAGTTCCAGTGTGTTAAAGCTTTCCAATATTGTCTCCTTTTCCCACAGATCACTTAGAAGATGGATCACCGCTTGGAAGGAGCCGTGCTATGGAGTCTGTGTTCTTACTCTGCACTCTGGCCCCTGCTCTTTCATCCTGGTAAGTGTCTCCACCCCAGCAAGCAGATGGAAGATGCTGCTGAGAGAAAAGCACCTTGAAGATAATTCCCTTTCTTCCCACAGTGAGTTACCTAAATATTACTGCTGTGGTGTTTGGCTGTTTTAAGGTTTGCAGAGCTATAAAGCATTTGATCATCCCAGGGGTAGGGGAGGAGCTGAAGGACATCTTTTCTTTTTGATGAAGCACTGAGGAGAAAGAACTGAGTAACAGAAAGACTATTTATAGAGGCTGCTCTCCAAATCAAAGCCCCAGCTTTAATTACATCTGCACACACTGTAGCCATGTTTAATAAAGCCCTAAATGCAGCGTCATCTTCCAGTTTGACTTGCTGGTGTTTTTACCTTCCTTTCTGCACAAGCTGGCTCCTGTTGATGTGGAGTGTGGACTGTGGGGCTGAAAATCAGTCAATGACATGAGTTCATTTAACCTTTTTCAAAGTTGCAGTTCTGTCTGCTTGGGAAGCATTCACTGATGGTTACAGATTGTTTTGTGTCTTAACGCTGCTGTGGTCAGGTAGGACCTCAGTAACGGAAAGGACTGGGAGCAGGCAGAAGCTTTTTGAGGGTGTATGGTTATTGAAGGGTTGCTCTGGGTGTGTTCTGTTGTGTTTGGGATTGATTTCCATAGAGGCTGTCCATTTAGGCAGAGCGATCAACAACTAGCACTTTACAAACCCAGCTGAACCTTGTAAGTAGCTTGTCACTTCAACAGAGACTCCAAAGAAGTCCAGCTGGGCTTGAATTCCTCTTTCTTTTAGACAGTCTTTATCTAGGTCAGGGTTGAAGCTCTTGCTCAGAGCACTGCAGGATGCTTGTGCTTTCCTGTTATTGCCATTGGATTGACAGAGACAGATTTCCCAGTTTCTAGCCCCCAAATGCCACAAGACAGTGGTGCCTATAGGATTTCTGTAGTGTCTGGCAGCAGCCTCTGGTCCTGCTTTCAGTCCGTGTACAGGGAGGTTAATAGAGAACTCCTTGCTCGAGACTTAGGCCTTTCATTTTGCACTCTTCTCTGTCAATATCATATTCTCTCAGTAGATGCCTCTTTGACCTCACACCTCACGTCCTTCCCCACTATTCATTTTGATCAGGGCTGAAATCTAGTGCCAGTTATTGATGCAGTGCTCTATTGACAAATGACTCCCTGGATGGCAGTCACTCACGTCTGTGGTCACTGCACAAAGAGCTGGGTGTTCAGGCAAGAAGGATGGTGGGGAGCCATACATTGCCATCCTCTCTTGGACACTGGTGGCTAAATAGGGACCATGGGGAGTCAGAGACCCTTGAACTCATAGAACATAAAGCCCTCCCCATCTTCAGCTCCACTCTGAAGTTAAACTGTCTGTAGGTTTTCTTTCTCTCCCATGTTAGAATCATATAATCAACTAGGTTGGAAAAGACCTTTAAGATCATCAAGTCCAAGCATGCACTTTCTGTCCCATGGCTATTCACTGTCAGCTGAAAAGCTGGCAGGGCATTAGCAAGAGTGCTGCTTTCCTGACACTCAGCAAGGTCCGTACCCTGATTTTGAGGAGCAAACAGTCCATTCAAGTTTCAAACTCAATTAGGAATTACAACCTTTATTCTGGAATAAGGGCCAAAAGAGTGCTGGTTGAATTGAAGCTGGTTTGTGTTGGTTTCCTCAGAGAAATGCATCTGTTCTGGGTTGGGGTTTTTTTTATCCCTCTCTTGGCACATCTATTTGTTTGTGTTGCAGAGGGAAGTGGGTATGTTATGAAGCTACATCTTCCCTACCAAGCAGCAGCTCTGGCTCTAGCTTTGGTGGTTATTTAAAAGCTCAGAAGAGAATCATCAGCTACTCCACTTGGACACTGGAACACAGAAGGTGATATGCTAATGGGGCTTTCATTAGTGTGCCTGACGTCACCACCAGAGAGGAAAGCAGAGGGGCTGAGCTGCTGAGGTACTTTTCCACTGTTGAGCTGGTACTGACGCAGCTCTGTACTAGAGCTGCTGCTTTTCTCTTGCATTTGGAGCAGTTCTCATTTTCTGTGTGACTGCATCATTGCACTGTAACATTCAAACATTGCCCTGGTGGATTACGCTCAGAGCTGAGCTTTTTATGAAAAGGGGAACAGAGGCTGTGAAATTCCTTTTCCTTTAGTGTTATTACAGTCTGGGATAGACGCAATTAGGTTAGACAAGGAAAATTTCGTGATGCAACTCCTCAGTGCTTTTCACATATGAGTACATACCTGCGTACGCAGGCAGTCTGTCTCCTCTGAGACACATAGACAGCATGGATAATAAACAGCTACATGTCATTTAATGTGCAAGCAAGAGGCACAGCCCCTGTTTTCCAGGAGGGTGTCCACTGTGGGAGCTTGAGCAGAAATTGTAGCAGAACTGAAACAGAGTCTGTTCTTTTTTCCAGAGCTGCCAGTAGAAACCTTTGCAATCTGAGAAGCTTTTATGTGGGTGTAGCAAGCAGCTTTAGCAATACAGTACATGATGGATGGATGTCACATCACGGTGTATGGTACTGCATACAGGCCACAGAACTGTGTTAGATTCCTCTTTTCACCTCCACAGGTGAAATACTCCATCTCTTTGTGCCTCAGCACAAAGCTACTCCATCACTTGTACAATAGGGATGATACCTTCCTTTATACAATGTTTTGCTAGGACAAGTCTAAGATGAGCCAAGTCTGCATCTTCAAGAGTTAAAAAAAACCCCAAAATGCATTTTGGTCATGATAATAACTAAACGTGGCCTAACAAGGAGCAGATTTGCTTGATAGGAAACTCCTTTTACTCATCTCTAAATGAAGTAAGTTGACACAGTAATTAATTAAATACAATTGCTATTGCAAGTGAACGGTTGTGAATTGGAGAAATAGCTTTGCCTTGTAATAAATTAACTCCGATGTAATAAAAAGGATATAGACAGAAGGGAACGCTGAGGTTGAAAAAGCCATAGCAATGCTATTGGGATTGTTTCTTTTCAAATCAGAACTCAAGAGTGCAGAACTATTTATTGCTTTAACTTCAGCAAGAATATAATGACAGCAGGGACCTTGTTAAACTGGGACACATATTTCAGTGACTAGAAACCTATTGTAATCACAATTACAGAGATACAATCTTGGGCTTTAGTCCATATGTCTGTCTTAAAGAGAGCTATTAATGCCCTTGGTTTGCATCCAGCTTGCAGCCAAAGATACTTAACTAAACATTTTCTTTTTGCTTCTATCATTAGCTGGGGTGCACAGACAAAATAGCTGGGGCTGTCTTGTTCCTTAGTTCAATTAATAGACCTCTACTGTTTCTCAAGTATAAAAATCTGACAACACAGGATGAAAAATTATTCCAGAGCCTGTCAGTGGATGAACAAATGAAATTCATCATGAATTTAAATGGAGACATGTATTATAACCTCTGCCTTTCATTGCACCATGGATCTTTTTCCTGTGTAATGTTTATGGGGTTTTTTTTGAGACGTGAGGACAAGGACAAATTCAAGGAGTTGCTGTATTTTTTGTCATGAGCTCCTGTTATAGTTCATTTACTTGCTGGGGAAGAGGTAGGTAAGTTCTCTGTTAAGGAAGCATGCACAGAGGGGGTGCAATTTGTAACTCTTTCCACTCTTCCAAGCAGAATCAAATCCCTGGGTGAGGAAATGAAGAAACTGAGCCCAGGGACTCCACTGTGGTTATGCACAGTAGTAATAGCAGATAGTTGTCTTGTAGGAATTGCATGTTTGCTCCACTTCTGCCTAGGAGTTGTTTGTGAATTGCTTGCTGGTTGCTATCACCAGGGTGCTTTGAGTCCCAAGAGTGGTGATTGTAATTATATACTGGCATTTAGGACTGTCGTTTCAGTTGTGTGAGAGCTGTGAAGGTAAACACTGCTCTGTAACTGAAATATGTGGGAATGGGAAGAGATATACAGGAAATAATCCCAGCCAGCAGTGATGTGTTTCACTCTTTATGAACGGAGTTCTTCACAGGAGACACAGAAGTTGGTGCTGATGAAGATAGTCTCACTTCATAATCTCTTTTTCTTGCAAAAGCAGTAATTTATCAAGAGGGGCTGTGTGGTTGTGGCCAGAAGCAGCTCGTTTGCCCACCAGATGGAGCTAAGAAAATCTATCCAGGCTTTAGTGAGTGCTCCATGATCTCCTATCCTGGCGTCCCGCAGCACAGTTAGTGCAGGGATCGATTGCCAGCAGCTCCAGATGTGACCCCCGCTGCAGCTCCCTGCTCAGAGGCAAGGACCACCAGCCTGTGCTCACCCAGGAGGTGCTGCAGGGACACGGAGGCTCTAGGGTCAGTGCCTGTGTTCGCACTGCTATGCCTTAGTCCATCAGCATTCCTGTTCTAGTTTATGCTTTTTATTTCCTGTTACTAGCAGTGAAATTTGCTGAGGGAAGAGGCATGGGAGGTCCACTTAGTACAGCAGAGGAGAGGTGCAGTGTCAAGGATGTTGGTGGACTGAGCCTTGCAGGAGGGCATTGGAAAGGTACCTTTGAAACTGCCCTTGAAAAGGTATTTTACAGAGACCTCTGAGGTGACAGCAAACCTCACTGGTTGTCCTGTTGCTGGGAAACCATGGGAGCTAAAGGCAAGCACCCCTTTATCTTTTAAAAGGAACCTGCTACTAATGCTTTACACCCAAGGTTAGTAACTGTGGCAGTCCTTGTGTCCTAAAGTGCTCCTGATGGCTGACACCCAGGTGTGAACACAAGTAAGGAGGATTAAATAACTGTGGGAAAGGAGGGCAAAGGTAGTTACACCAAAAACCAAGGTATTTAACTTCTTTAGCTCTTTTTTCCTCTAAAAGTTAATGGCTGTTTGCCTAGTTTTGATGAAGAATTTGTACCGTATCATCAGTGGTGTCATGATTGTTGATTACATCAGATGGCTGTTACAGTGAGGCTTTGAAAGCCTTTCACTTTTTCAGGGTTAAAATGCAGAGAAAGGTTTAATGGGAAACAATGTCTTGTATTCTAATTAAAATGACTTTTAATTTTGTCATGAAAGTAATTTTGACAAATCTGCTCATTAGTGAAGAAAATGATAGAAATGGCTTAAACACCACAGATAAGGGAACGTGACAAGGAAGAACGCAGCTTGTGTACTGTGTTATAGGAGATTTCATTGAGTATAATCAGCAGTGGAGTAATAGGACTTGAATCACTATGCTGGAGGGGAATTAAAGTAGGTGAATGAAGTTCTGACTCCTAAAAACCCTACTTTGGGTACGGATTTTGTTTGAGAAATGAGGTTTTTTTCTCTCAAAGATTGTTGCCCCTAGCAGGAGGACCTGAGCATTTTTCTATGCAATCAGAAGGATGGCTTAATTATGCATAGCAGAGATTGAGTGGGATAAATCCCATGGCTGGCTGATGCTATGAAAGGAAGCAGCACAGGGGGAGGAGGCAGGTTAGGGAGCCTGTGGGGCTGTTCACAGAGCAACGGTGTGGTGGGAGCCAGGCCAGCAGAAATCTTCTGGGTGAAGAAGAAAGTGGTGGTGTATTGTCCACAGATGGCTGGCAAATCAGAGTAAAGCTTCTCGCTGAACAACAAGTTGCTGTCAGGGAAAACTGTTTAATGGTGGCTTGTGGTGGGTTTTTTTCTTCTGTCCCTAAGCTCTGTTACAAAAGAAGATCTTTGTTATAGTCAGGCAGATGCTACAGGTAACATCAGAGAGAAGGGATAACAGTTCAGGTTAAAATAGGGGAATAACAAGTTGGAGGAGTTGGAGTTGAAAGGGGAATGGCTGACTTAGTTAAGAGCCATCAGGAATTGCTTCTCAGAACTGGTGAAGGATGGGCGAGGTTTCAGAGAGGCCCAACATTGGAAATAGCTTGGAGAATGGAGGCAGTGGGGTGGAGGGAGAAGCAGAGATGTTCAGGTTTAGAGGAACAGTGGGCAAAAAGTTGAAAACAAACCATCTTGGACATGATGAGGTGTTAATAAACACCCAGTGGTGTTAAATCATGACAGCATCTTAATTTCCTTCCATATTAGGACAGCAGACTGTCAATTATGGAGATGCAACTTCCATCTTCACTGCAGGAGAGCTTCTTGATACTATTTTGACTGACATTTTCATAAACAAGATAAAGACACACACAATGACATGAAGTGAGAGTAGTGTAGTGGGGTGAGTCTTTAAGAGTAGCTATATATGAGTGTCTGTCAAGTGGGGAGGATGCAAAGTGTGGGATTCCTTGGGAAGGTGTGGTGGGTCTGGTGCATGTCAGTGCTTAGAGCAGCAATTCGCGTGAGCAGCTAGAAAAGGTGCCTATTGCATTTCTAGGCCATGCTCAGTAGGAAAGGCTGCGAGCATGTGGATGGAAGGATTAACATTCCAAAGAATCTTGACAATTAGAACCACTCATTTGAATTAAGTGGGATTCAGTTCAAGGACAGGCACAGAGTCCTATGATAAGGTATAAGTTGTTTGTGAGATTAACAGATGAATGAGCTGGCAGTCTCTCAAGAGAAAGGATGTGGGGTTCTAGTGGAGAGCAAAGGGAACACCAGTTGAGGCTACCACAGCGATGCAAGGAAACATAAACACCAGCACACCACACAGAAAAACAACCTTTGTGCTGTGTTTGGCACTGGTATGGCCACAGCTGGAGCATTTTGTCTCATTTGGGGCCCCACATGGAGACTCGGAGTGGATGGAGATCAGAGATCTGGAGAACACAGGCACTGAGGCAAGGTTGGAAGAATTAATTTGTTTAATCTAGAGGCAAGATAAGTGTGGAGCTGTGAGAGTTCATAAAATCAAATGGCTGCCTTGGAGAAGGAGGTATGCTCCGTGTGTGGTACAGATAGCACAAGAAGCAGGAGGCTTAAACTCCACTGGAGGAAATCTGTATTAGACAGTGGGAAAGGCTTTCTAACAGCAGGGCTACATAAACTGCTGACATAGAGAGGTTTAAAAGCAGGGCAAACGAATTTCAAAGGAAAAATTAATAGATGCTGTTGCTATTGGAAAGGGACAGAATGAGTAAGTCTGCATTTTCTGCTCTTTTTAAGCTTGTTTTCTATAGGTGATTGATAGAAGAGCCATAGGTCCTGTTTGGGCACCACAGGCACAGAAGAGCACCCGGTTCTTGTGGTTTGTTTTGGTTAAAAAAGGCAGTAGTGACCAGAAAAGGGGTTCCTAAACTGGTAGGAGATGTTCAACCTTCCTGCAATAAAGTGGTGATGAGGAAAAGGAGAACACAGGACTTTCTCTGCTGATCATGGGCTGTGCAAGAGCCAGGTGATTCTGGCAGTTTCTTTGGTGTAATCATGGTTGATTTCTTGTTTAGAAGAGAGGATCTTAACTCCAGATGCTGCTTTGCAGGGCCAGCTTCAGAGTTCTCCAGGGCTCTGTGCATGGCATGTGACAAAGCAAGCCAAACACCCAACATGCATTATGTGAAACTTGAGGTCAAAAGGTGCCCATGCTTGATGTTTGATTCCTGAAAAGGTGGGATCTTCTGCTTGAAATCCCAAATAGGCTTAAATTCAGTAGTACTTTGGAAAATACAAAGTGTTCTGCAGTTATGCAATAGATACCACCTTGACTGTAATTATGTGGATCAAAATTAGATTCTAATCAAATAGTTCCTTATGATACTTATAAGCAAGATGCTAACAATAGCAAACTGACAGATGTAAATAGTAATCTGATTATAATGACACATTCCAGTGTGACTATACCTTTTTTTATACAGATGATGTATTATGCTCTGTTTCTGTGTGGAGAGAATTCTATCTAGTATGAGAGAAAATAGTCCAGACTGCCAGCCCTATGTACTGCTAGACCCTACCAGCAGTTTGTTATGTGTACTTTGGAAAGTCGTTTGTCTTTTTTGGAGGGGAAATGGGGTACAAACAGTAGAAGCAGTATATTTATAACTCACTGGGAGCTGAGTGTATTTAATAGTTGGAATAGTCTGAGACCCTTGGATTATAAATGCCATAGAAAAATGATGTGTTGAAGCTATAGAAGCTAGTTTTCTTCCTCCTGGTTCATGGTGTGGCATCATGCTGCCTTGCTTTTTCGATATCTTGTGTTCCATGCCCCAGGGAGAAGAAAACTGATAGCAGTTGTCTCAAGTAGATGGTCTGATAAATGGAGAATGATTTCCACTTAGGGAAATGACTCTCACCATGTTTTCTCAGATGGGGCCACGATCTTGGATTAGTCTTTTGTATTTCATACTGGCTTGTTAACCAAAAATAACCCTTTTGCAGTGTAAAGCAAAGAAATTCAGGGTAGATATATGCCAAATAGCCATATTGCATGTGATCAAATCACTTGTCTTCTGATTCTAGTCCATCTGCCTAAAGAATTACATTGGTGTTGATGATGGTAAGAAAACAATTTGGAAGAAGAGGACTCTGATTTGTTTTGAAGGATGACTCTGTAAGAGTGAAGCTGTAAGTGTGTGAAAAACAGGGAGGCAATGGGAGGTTTTGTATTTGATTCCCACTAGAATCAAAAAGTTGGAAGGGACCTTAAAGCTCATCCAGTTCCAGCCCCCTGCCACCGGCAGGGGCACCCT
>NW_009915920.1:149428-176848 GCF_000696875.1 Nestor notabilis | reverse complement strand
GCTCCAAGCCCCTGTGTCCAACCTGGCCTTGAACACTGCCAGGGATGGGGCAGCCACAGCTTCTCTGGGCACCTTGTGCCAGCGCCTCAGCACCCTCACAGGGAAGAACTTCTTCCTAATGTCGAATCTCAATCTCCCCTCTGTCAGGTTAAAGCCATTCCCCCGTGTCCTGTCCCTACAGGCCCTTGACCAAAGCCCCTCTCCAGCTTTCTTGTCACCCCTTTAGGCACTGGAGCTGCTCTAAGGTGTCCCCTTCAGGAGCCGTCTCTTCTCCAGCTGACCCAGCCCAGCTCTCTCAGCCTGGCTCCAGAGCAGAGCTGCTCCAGCCCTCACAGCAGCTCCGGGGCCTCCTCTGGCCTTGCTTGAGCAGCTTCTCATCCCTCTTGTGTTGTTACCCCAGAGCTGAACACAGGACTGTAGGGGGGTCTCCCCAGAGCAGAGTAGAGGGGGAGAACAAATTTTGTAGCTTCTTAGTATTTCTCTGGTCATGATAAGTCAGTGGACTTGTACCACTGTACAGCCAGGATATGAAAGGCATAGAAGTGATGGGGAAAAGGGTAACATGGAGATAGGAAAAACCCACCACATTTTATGATTCATCAAACCATCATTCATAGTTTGCTCACAGTTATGCCTGCATATACCCACAGTTTTCCATGCTATTTTGTATGTCCATATGACACAACTGGCATAGTGTCAGGAAATACAGAGCTGTCTTTATCATATACTGTGTGCAGGAGCTACTGTGTCTCGAGTGAGAAGCAGAACTGTCTTTCTGTACATTTTCATGGGTCTTTCTTTGTATTTAAGATGCAGCCTATGCTATCAGAGTGAGTTAAAAGAGCTGCTAATTGCATACGTGTTCAAATGTGGCTTGGAAATGCCAAGTAAACTGATTGATTTCAAACGAAATGCAGCAAAGGATTTTAAAAGTAAATTGGGAGGTGGAAAAAATGTGGTGGGATCACTTCCATAATGGATGGCTTAAATGGGGAAGTGGTTGGAAGCTGGGATTGGAGCTCTGGAGAGCTGGGTTTGGGTCCTGGCCCTGCTACACGCTGGCTGCGTGGCAAATCACTTCCTAACTCTCTCATGCATTTCACCCTTCATTTTGACTAAGTCCCACTGTGAGGATTTTGGTGTGGAGCCCACTGAGAGCTCTTTTCATCTGGGGCCTCTGAGTGCAAAGATAGTTTGGAGGATAAATGATGACAACAGTCAGACTGTCTGAATTTCATTCAAGAACTCGTCCAACTGAGTGAGTGTTTGGAGCTACCAGGAAAGATGATGTGGAAAAGAATTTTCCAGTGAATGAAACTGGTATTTATCCTGTGCCATCCAACTAAGCAGCAAGAAGTTAGTGCTATCTCAAAGGAGCAAACGTGGACTTGGAATGATTTGCAGTAGTGGCTGGAGAGAAAAAGGCATTGTCCATCCCTATCTGCCCTCAGCAGCTTCCTGGACTGCAGCTCAAGATGATTTTCTCAATGTGTTATGCTTAAGTTATGACATAAACCTAGTTGAATAAACACTACAGATAGGCACAGTGTTTTCTGCCTTTGAAGCTGGTTTGGGAAGGAAGGACAGGACTAGCTACTTTGATAAGGTACAGCCAAAGCATGAATAACTGAGAGGGAAAGCTAAGAGGACATCCTCAGCCAAAGCCTTACCCTGTGCTCAGGCAATATAAATACAGTCCAGAAAGACAACAAAGTAGTTTGGGTGAAATCTGCAATTGCTTGAATGTTATTGCTTCAAAAAGGTCTGAATGGGAACAGAAGATCATTCCAGATCATTCTCACTTCAGAGCATTGAGGAAGTTTGGAGGGTGGTATTAAATTTGCATCCAAATTCAGATGCTTAGAGATTTCTGTTTCCTGGCCCTATCCAAGATTCTGAATGTCAATGTCCAGTAAGTATTCTGGCTTGACTGCATGTATCATCTCAGTCTGCATTCACACAACAGCATGGATGTTGAAGGATCATTCTATTCCACCTCTGTGGAATGTTTCATAGTTGAAAATGATTCTTGGAAATCTCATGTGATAATGGTTGTTCTCATCCTCTGTGGAATACAAGTAGATGGGTGTATAAACAGAACTGGATGCTGGAAGTCATTGACGTTCTGGAACATGAATGGTGCAAATGTCTCCTGTTCTGACATGGAGAAGGATGGAAATGCTTCTTTCCCTGACTCTTGTGTCCAGAAGATGTTTTTTGAGATACATGCTTCACAGACATATTTGATTTGCAGAGGTGTAATTCTGTCTCACTCCTAATCTAAGATGGCCTGTTCACAGGATCACAGCTCATGCTGGATTGAGTAATCGGTCTAAGAGCAAACTTTTTCAGCACAAAAGATTAAAGATAATGGAGAAGAGAATGATGCCTAAAACATCAGTTTTAGCTATAGGAGGTAGAGACATGCTTGTGATCTCTGTCCAGCAAGACACTTTCATGCTTAAATACATTGGATAGTCTAAGAAAGAAGATTTCTAATTACAAGACTGAAAGTAGCTTAGTGTTTGCCCATAAATCATCTGTACTCTCAAATAATTCTAGTCTATTTCAAATAGGGAGTTAATATGAGTCTGGAAATAGTATATCTTTCTTTATGGATTGTTATGTATGTATTACTTTACTTTGAGACTCTAGTTTGGTTAGCTTGAAGTTGTCACACAAGATTTATCCTGGAGAAGGCATTGGATAAATGAGATGATATTATCTAGATATGTGCCTGATCCAATCCAGGTAATAATTGATAATGTATATATCTTCTTAGTGTCTCGTGTTTGTTTGGAGTCAGTGTTATGACGTGGTATTACCCAATCTAATTTCTAGATAAAGTTAATGAAGTTATTTACATGAGAGCCTAGAGGATTAGCTAATGTAGAGGGACTTTCTGTTCCCTCTTCTCCTGTTTAAAGAAGAAAGCTCATGATAAATTGTGTAGCTCAGCCTCTGACACTGGAATGGTGATGACCCTGTTGATCCTGCATTCCTGAAGAATTATAGTAGCTTACTCTTGGATGGATAATTGAAATTAAAAGAAGGGGCTACAGTGGTTCTTTTGAGCACTGGGGACATAATGGATTGCTATTTCACAGAGACGTTAGTGAAGGCACTAATCCAAGCTGTAACTAAAATGTCCAAACCCGTCTGAGGCTTTGTATCTGTGGCTTGTGAGCTTTCTTACCTCCTCGGTGGTGGTTATTCTAGGACCAAACAATAAAGGATGCTGTGATGACAATGTTTAGGCCAGCCGGCTGTAGTCCTCCAAACATACAGGATTTTACAGCATGTCCATACTTGTGTTTTCCAGGTTGATTGGTGAGGTTTGGGTAGGTTTATCATTAGAAATAGAGCTGTTTGGAATTCCACCCCGTCGATATGCGGTTACATTTATTTGAGTGATTCTGTAATTACACGGATTTACAGACAAATGACTTTCAGAAGTGACAAGGAGATGGCTAGTTAAAGCTGAATTATATCACAAGCTTAGTGGTATGTTATGAGCTCCTCTGTGAAGCCTAGCCACAGGTTAAGATGTGAAAAGTGGCCGTGACAGCAGTCAGGTTCTTCTAGCAATTGTAACTGGTGAAGGGTCTGCCCTTGAAAAACCTGCCTTTATTCAGGCATCTAGCTAGGAATTGGAGAGTCTCCAGTTGGGCACACATATATGACAGTAAACAGTCAAAACTGAAGAGAATTAAGAAAGTTTAATTTTAAAGAGAAAGGGTGGAGCTTGAGGTTAAATAAGGCTCAAGAAAATAGGCAAAAAAGAGGCAGAAACTGTGAAGTAAGCCAAGGGTGACCAGTGCTTTTAAGAGGGCTCTGGCTTTTACATCTGGAGCTCTTAAAAGTGAATCATAGAATCAACGAGGTTGGAAAAGACCTTTAAGATCATCAAGTCCAACCATTATCCCAGGACTGCCAAGACCACCACTAAACCATGACACTGAGGGCCTGGACTATAATGAATAGCAATGCATGCAGGTTTTAAATACATTTTCTGAAGTTTTTGGTGCTATGTGTACTATGGATTAAATGGATTTCACTCCAGCCAGGCTTGAAATGATGAATCCAGTGGAATCCTGTTTTCTCATCTGTGGCAAGTTGGTTCAGAGTGTATTTCTCTTCCCTGTCCCTGGAGAGCTGTTCTTTCTAACAAGAATGCTCTGAAATGTTTTTTTTTTCAGCATGGGCACCTGTAACAGTGTTGGTTTGATTTCTTGATGAGATCAGTCTCACTGGTAAATCAGATTGGAGAAAATCATGATGTAGAGAAATGCAGTGATAGGAAACAGATCTGCAGGAAGATGGAAGGCTGAGGAGCACTGCTGTTTGCTGTGCTGATAACCAAACAGCTTTTAATTCCCAGATTTAAACAGGAGATAAGTATGTTACAGCCACACCTGCCTCAGAAGATTATTTTCTTTCCAGCATGTGAACTAGAAACACAGTTCTGTAGGGCTGAAAACTAAAGTACTCTCCTTATCAACAACTTACATTTCCTTATTGCATATTTATGCTTTGACCCATTTTGCTGTCTTATCAGAACAGCTGAAGGGCTGGCATCAGGCAAGAGCAGGGTTTAATCTGAAACTATGGCTTCAGATATGTTTCACTTTTATAAACTGATCACCACACAATCAGTCTGGTCACTGATGTACCAGGCAAAGTTTGCACTTGGCTGTGGCTGAGTTCAGGCTGGATGTGAGGAGGAAATTCTTTACAATGAGGGTGGTAGAACACTGGAACATGCTGCCCAGAGAGGTGGTGGATGCACCATCCCTAGAGACATTCCAGGCCAGGCTGGATGTGGTTCTGGGCAACCTGATGTAGTCAAAGATGCCCCTGCCTCTTGCAGGGGGTTGGACTAGATGAGCTTTGAAGGTCCCTTCCAACCCAAACTGTTCTATGAGGGAGATGCTGCTACCCATGGTGCTTTCAGATCTTTGTTCAACTTGTTTGGTGTGATCAGATGAACACCTCAGGTCTGCCCCTCACTACTACTGAGTAGACAGGTAGCTTAAAAGGGAATTGCAAACACCTGGCATGTATTAGTTTGTCCATGGTGAAATCTGGGAAGACATTTCATAATGTGACCTACCACTGCATCATCTTCATTTTTCATCATCAGCTTGAGGCTTCTCAGCTCTGTGAGCCATCTAGAGTTATGGACCAAGATTTAATACATGTGTCCTTCTCTCATGGTTCTCCAAGCTGTGTTCTTCTGTTTTAATTAAATACTTCATTTATAACATTGAAAAATAATGATATCAAAAGAAAATAGGTTCCCTGGAGGTTTTTTTGCTGCTGCCAAAGCCATCATTGGGAGAGCAGTGCCAGGATGATGTATGGAGCTAATAGATCAGCATGATGAGGTAGAGCTGGAAAAGCAAGGATTCGGGTTTTAAGACTATCTGTCTTACTACATTCTGATTTCTAAGTTAATTTCTTTGTGAAGACCTGGCCAGTGTGGTCAGATTTACACAGGGCATTTAGGAGGACAGAATATCTCAAGTGATTGGGTTAGTATGAGAGAGTCTTGTGTGATTTTTTTTCCACAGCTCTTGAGATAGCTTTAGGATCCTTTAACTCCATTCTCAGCACTGGTAAAGGAACTCAGTTTTATGGCCTGACATCATTGCACATCATTGTAAGCTCATAATAATTCAACTTATGAGAATGGTACATGTAAACTCCTAAGTGCTTATGAAAATTTGATGATAATTCTCACTGAAAGGCAACAGGATTTAGAATTTCAAATGGCAAAGTGACTTATGAAAATTGTGTATTACTGCTTCATGTATTCAGGAAGTGTTGGCTTATTTGTCAAGCTGGTTTCACACTAAGAAGATCAGAAGGTTTTTTTTCCCTTGGAGGACTAGTCATACCAGCCCTCATCTGTTGCCAGGTTTCACACATAGGGATGAAATGTGAACACCCAGTCAAATGTGGGTTTTATTGTCAGTGAAGTCTTATTTTAGTTCAAGTAACAAAGCCCAGTTTGGCCATGTATTTTCTCAGATCACAGGTGTTTTTCAGACCGATGGGTCTGTCAACCATCAGAAATCTCTTGGGGATCACAGCACTCCTTTATCATTACTGTTGTAATCAAATGTAAACCATAAAGTTCATTATGGCTTGAAGGACCAGCTGCAGACCACTTCTCATTCTCACTTCTCATCATGCAGGTCCAATCTTAATTGTTTTGGCTGAGATTTTTTGGCTCTTTGTACAAGAAGAGCTTGCTTTGTGTCTTCGTGCACCAGAGGGTGCTAAATGAAACACACAGAGGAGAGTCTAAATGCACACACATGGAGAAGGTTTTCTGAGCAAATGTTAGGGTGCTGATTCTATGGTATGGTGGTAACCCACGGGAAGGAGGCTTCCAATAAGCAAATAATATAGCATACTCCTCTTGTTTTTTATATTGGGATGAATCAGTAAAGGGCTTTTCAAATTGAAGATGGCCTTTTCATGAGCTTTGAACCCAAATCCTGGAGCCTTAAGAAAGCTCACTGCAGGCACTGACAGCTTTGGAGCATGAACAGGTCTACACAGGAGACAAGAGTCTCAGCTAAAATTAATTTAAGCTGATAAAACAAAGGTCCTGTTACTGTAGAGACCTGTCATGGTTGATTTTTGAAGGTCACTTTCTGCTACGGCAACAGAGAAGCATTCCTTGTGAAAGGAAGGATCATAACTGAACCACTGTAGAGGACACACAGAGCCAAGAAGAAGCTGCACTGACATTTGCTAAGGAACCAGCAATCCTTTTAGAGAACACACAAGATGGGCCCTTCTTTCCTATCTAATCTAACTGTTTTTATCTTATGTGGGTTTTTTTCCTTGCTGAAGTTGAGCTATTGCTCAAGATGAACCTGAAATAACCAGTTAACCTGAAGCAGTTGAAGTATTTCTAAAGCAAGTGGATAGGTCGTGTTCACTGTTCTTGGTGAAATGCGTGGGCAATCTGAAACCACAGTGCTTTGTCCTGTCAAGTTGAAATGGATTGAACGAAAAGGAGAGAGCTGTCCATTGAAGCACCAGGGCTTTCTTGGTACCTCACATTCATGCCCAGAACAGGTTAAAAGCTGAAGAGTTATAGCAAAATTATTACTATATATAATTTTAAAACAGCATAAATAACAAATTTTCTTTGTATTTGCCACCTGATCTGACTATTCAGTTAAGGCCAAGTGACAATCTTGCAGTGTTAGGAACAGTTTCCTTTGTGAAAACCAAAAGCTGGTGCATAACCTAATCTCCGTGGTAAAGTTCACTGCTAAAAGCATTATTCCTCTGACAATCTACAGCATGTGATGGCTTTACAAAGTAGTGGCTCTGTTTGCAGTGTCTTATTCTGTATTACATGCTGCCAACCATCTGTAAAGTGCACTGCAGCTTCTCTTCACCTCCTTATGGGCATTAAAAAGACTGATGGACCAGATTCTCCTTTAAAGAAAAGCCCCTTTATGTCACTCAGAGTGCTTTAAGGGGACTCTGAACTGCAAGTAATAAAATCTGTTCCCACCTTATGGTCCATCTGTTCTTCTGTGTTGTGTAAGGGATCCCAGCGTAATGAAGATGAGGTCGTTTGGAATTTGATCATACTCAGCTGCTAGGTGGACAAAGGTTCTCTAAAGAATAGTAATAGTAACTCCTTGGTCTTTCCACTACTATGAATGCAAGTCCTTAAATTAATAATGTCTGTGTGATGCTTCTTGCAGGTGGGGAACCGGCACACAGAGGGAACAGGCAATTTACCTGCAGTGCAGAGCACGACTTGGGTCCTGTCACCAAAGTCGAGTGGAAAGATTTAGTGCCACTCAGGTCTAAGGTGCATGGGCAGAAAGCAGATGTTTTTTCTGTCCAGAATTCCCTTCAGAGGGAGGTAAATCTGATCAGAGTGCACAATGGGACCGTCTGAGGAACAGAGCTGTCCCTTTGCCTGCCTCTTGTTGGGTGCCTGACACTGCAGCCTCTCGTGTCTCGGGAATGGGGGGCTGGCTGCATGGATGGTTGGAAATGGACTCCCAAAGCCTGACCTCCCGGGCAGCAGGGAGTGCAGAGGCTGTCATGGGTAATGCTAGAACACCAGGCTTTTGAAGGAAGATTGCCTGTCAGCTGTGGCAGAACAGGTTCATTTCTGCAAAGGATTCATTACTTTGCTGAAATCCAATGAAACAAGATGTTTCTCACATTCTCCTATTGGTGATGTGCTCAGCACTCCCTGGATTTCATCATCCAAGTGTTTCTTCTGTGTGTCTTTGTCTCTTGCTTTTGGCTCTTGTATGCACTAAGGGGAGATGCTTCAGCAGGTAACTGTTCTTTTCTGTCAGTTGTTTCTTTATCTCTTTTATTAGGTTGTTTCTGCATTGCCGAATTTTAGCACTCACTGATCATTGCTCTATCATATCCCTCAGCTGCAGGGAACTAAATCCACACTATGCTGAGACAGGAAGGTTGTAAATGAAATGTACTGGCATATCATTGACTTGTCTGGGAATTGTCACATACCTTGGTGACTGTGACTCGTGGGGAATGACAGCAGTGTAAGTGGTATAAATCCATTTATAGTTAACCATGTATGGAGAATTCCCTGTGAAGGTGCTGATACATCATAGTTCTGCAGTGTTTCACACAGGAGACCAGTCAGGGTGCTTGGGAATGTTACTGTGACTATTTCTGTTACGTTCTTCATAGAATCATAGAGTAGTTTGGGTTGGAAAGGACCTTAAGGTCAGCCAGTTCCAACCCCTGCCATGGGCAGGGACACCTCACACTAGTCCATGGCGCCGAAGCCCCTGTGTCCAGCCTGGCCTTGAACACTGCCAGGAATGGAGCATTCACCACTTCTCTGGACAACCTGTGCCAGCGCCCCAGCACCCTCACAGTTAAAAACTTCTTCTTTAGATCTAACCTGAACTCATCCTGGTTTAGTTTGAACCCATCACCCCTTGTCCTAGCATTACAGTCCCTGCCTTTGTGCCACATCTCTGCTCTGCCCTGCCTGGGCTGTGGCTGTCCTGTGTCACAGCTCTGCTGTCCAGAGTGAGGGACTGGAGAAGACTACGTATTGGTATGGAGAAGGGCAGAGGATGGGGCAAACCAGTGGAGTGCACAGAATGAAGCCCTACCACACCTCAATGTTGTGCTTTGACTTCCATTGGTGATGCAAGTTAAAGCTGCTTATTTGTGCCACCCCTTTGTCCTCTGAAGTTCTAACTTATGCAAGAGCTAGAGAGCTGAGGGTCATCTGGTATTTTTCCTTGTTGCACTTGGAATGCTCTGATTAATATGTCTGTTGTCTCTTTACACTCAAAGGCAAAGAGATGGAGAAGAATACCTGTGTGGAAACATCCCTTTTTGTGAAGTAATAATGCCATCTTGCCCATGGTGAGCTCTAAGAGTGGCATAGAACAGAACTTTTCACACCTCTCATTTGGGGATACCTGTATCTCAGCAGCAGTTGAAGAGGGAAATCAAATGTTTGCCATGAGTGGAAAAGGAATAGAGAACAAAATTGAAAATGTCACTATGCCACTGTATAGGTCTGTGATCCAGCCACACTTTGATTACAGTGTGCTGTTCCTCTCATTTCTAAAGGATATATTAAAGCTGGAAAAGGTTCAGAGAAGGGCAGCAAGTATGAAAGTGTTACCATAGATATGGAATGGTTTCTGTGCCAGGAGTGACTCAGAAGACTGTCTTTTCAGGCTGGAAGAGAGGAGAAGTGGGTACACAATGTCTGTACCTCTGGGGCATCTGGGTAAGGTGCCTGTTCTCTGCTGGCAATACATGAAGCCAGAATCTGCCAGCTCTGGATCAAGTAGGTGACTTAACTTGACTGATTTCTTTCTTCTCTTCATCTGAAGTGCTATAGGAAACCCTGCAGTCCAGCTTAGGTGCTGCAGCAGTTGGAGTACAGTTCTTGTTTTTGCAGAACTCCTGTAAAGTGCATGGCCTCCTACTGTTACACCTTGTTCTTTGGCTGCTCGGACAGGGAGGTTATGAATATGAATTGTACAGCTGGCTGGCAGCAGCATGACCATTTCCCTTTTTCCCCCTGCCAGTTCTTTCCCTTTTTTGTTTTAAATGGTGCTGATTAGTCCCCACAAGCAACTACACCTGTGTGTGGCTAGTGTGAATAAAATGGAGCATCAGTGAGGTGGAACATAAGGTCAGCAGAGACAGAGGTATTTTTTCTGCATCTTACGGATATTATTGCCTCTGGTTCATGAGGGAGATTAGTTGATGCTGTAATCAGCAGTGAGCTCCTCATTGTGTTCTATAACCAGTCCTTCCCAGCACAGAATTCCTTCCTTATTTCTCTTTTTATTATTATCATCTGTATTCTTCGGGTTGTGACTTGGGATGTTTGAATCTCCAAAGGTGCTTGACTGCTTTGGCAGTGTGACCTGCCTCTCAGAAGGGCTGAGATTTAGCAGCTGCTCTGGAGTCCAGTGGGAAGTTTTGTTGCCCACCATTTCTGAAGTGTTATTTTCCACAAGTTGTGATGCCTTCTGCCACTGCAGCGTGCTCTGTTTATGAAACAGCATCTTTCCTGCAGGGAATATATGTAGTAGCTACCCACAAACCTGCATCTTGTGCTGTAGCAAACACCATGCATCAATTCAGTGGTCTGGTTTCGCATCTATTCAGGCATATGTTGCAAGCCTGAGGAATGTGTCTTGAATTTCCCTCAATTTGAAAGTTACCTCTCTATTCTGAAGAAAATCAGGGCAGATGGCTCTGTAAAAATAAATGACATGGGAAAGGTTGCATGTCTCCTCTATAGCAGCAGCTTTCTGTGGAGTGCTGCATAGCTTGTGCAGGTAGGGTTAGCCTTTGGGACAGTTGTAGCAATGATAATGTCACTGTCAGGATCCATCACAGGGCTCGATGCTATGATTGGATCCCCCTCCACCCTGCCGTGCTCAAGCAACCAGAGAAGCATCTCAGAGAGCAGAAAATCCAACAAAACTGAAAGGTAGCTGGCCCCAATGCTAACCAGTTGGTCTAAGTAACAGCATAGCTTAGGGACACCACATGCTTGCCACCAGGCAGAAACAGCAGCCCACACCATCCTGAGTGTCCCTTGTTTTTCCATCTCTCCTCCTGGCTGGATTAAGTATCTCTTGCTCTGATTAATAAATACCCACCTGAACAGTTAGGGGGAAAAAGTATCTATTCCCCCTTCCACTCCTCCCCCTGCATCCCTGCTGCCTAACAGCTTCCCTGAGCCACATCCTGTCCTTCCCCTTCCCAGTGTCTGTAACAGCTCTCCCTGGGTAGCTGCAGGCTCCTCTCTCATCAGATGAATAAAACATCCCGGCCACACGTCACCAGAAAACCTGCTGGGCTGTGCTTTTCTTAATATTCTCTTTATTTATTTATCTACAGCGTGTGTCACTAATATAATTTAAATGCTACATTAATAACTGATGTTATGAAGGTAAAAATGTGTTGGGGTTTCTTTTCTCCCCTTATTGACTGGCTTCAGAGTACCACTGGGAAATACTAGGGCATGTATTTTATTACTGAAGGTGATGCTGATGTAGAAGTTTCCTGACTCATCTTTCCCTGTTTCTGTGACACTCAAGGAATTTCTTGCCTGCAGCCAGTGTGATACACCTTTGAGAATTATTGTTCCAATGTATTAGATTATATAAATGTGTTATTGTAAACCAGGACATTTTGTTGGTCAATAACTTAAATCATAGCCTATCAGAGTGGGTGAGCCTGTACTTTAGGCTTTGGAGTTCTGAGCATCATCCTTTAAAAGAAGGGTATTTTCCTGAAAGACATAAAAGTATACCTAAGATACAGAAGTTTCTTCTTCTCATTTGAGCTAATAGGAGATTTTGCATATAGTCTAATGGGAAGAGAATGGGTGACTGATGACTAGATAGACTTTTGCAGCCACCTAGTTTTATATCCGTGGAAGACTACGAAGTTTCTGAGGGGAAGTACCTCACTTATATCTCTGTGGAAAGCATTTCATCTTGGATGTGATGAGTGAGTTAATGGATTTCTCAGGATGAGCGTGTTCTCGTCACCAAAAGGAAACCATAATTTGTCATGGGAAAGGTATCTGACCCAAGAGCCCATAGCTGAAAGCAGGATGGTAAGTGTGGTAGATAGCTGAGACATGTTTTAATGAGAGAGTATGGCTAATGTGAGGTGGAATCTCCTCTGGTTCCTGAATGCAGGAAGTATATATGCTGTTAAAAGTTTGGGTTAGAGTGTTTGGATCTCTGGAAAACTGTCACTTTTTGTGGGCTTCTCTCTTCTGCTCTCCAAATTTTATCACCAGCTCCACTTGACTTCTCTTCACATGTGTCCAAGTCATGACAAAATGCAGAGAATGAGCTCCTGATCTCATGAAAATCAGTGAAAACATCCTGTTGCCTGCCAGGATACAGATATTTCACTTATGCATATCTGTGTATTCTCCCGAGTAATCACATGCTTTGGTCAACTCTTGCATGTAGTTCGCTTGTCTCTGGACCCTTTCCCAGTTCTTTGTTACTCTCTCCCATTTCATCAGCCCTAAAAGTAGGATCATGCATTTTATAGCCTGTCCTGTGTCTTTTCAGGGACTTTCTAGTCCAGCTTTGACCCAGATAGCGTAAGAAGTTAGGTAGGAGATCCAGTTTCAAAAGCAGCCTCAATTACCAAACATCCAGGTACCCATCTTCCAACCTGTGGGGAGGACAGATCCTACAGAGGTGTTTATGGGGCTGGAGAAAATGTGATGATGCTGTTCAGATTTTGGTCTGACCTCTTGCAGTCTTCCAAAAGGTGCTTTGTGCTGCTTTTGATACCATAAATAGGTGTATATACACAAGGTAGCTCCAGAGGAAGATTCCCAGATATCTGTGCCAAAGTTATGACAGAGGCAACCAGAGCATTGCCCTTTTTGCTGGGTGCAAGCCTTGCTCTTTATGTATATATCAAGTTGTATTTATTGATGTATTTATGTATTAATGTATTAAGGTATTTATTAATGTTACACTTTGAAAGCACATGGACTGTTTATAAGCTGCAGAGGTGTTCAAACTGAGGTCAAGCAGACAAGCCAAGTGCCATGATGGTTTTGTGGGATGAGGTCCAATTTGATAAGGAGAATGAAATGACTAAGCATGTGCTAAGCTTTGTTGCTACTCAGTGCATTATCATTTCAGTTGTGTCAATGTTTCCATTCTAAATACCTCTTCTCAGGGGATCTCAGCTGTACATCTCATTTGGGGCTGGAAAATTCCATTTAGAGAATGCTATTAATTATTTAGAAAGACACATTTGCTTTTTAGGTCAAGATTTTCAAAGCAGTGATTTGCAATACTCGGCATGAGGCAGTTCAGAGGCCTGATTTTCGGCTGATCGCTGGAGATAGGCAACTAATAGAACAATCCTCCCTCTCTGCTCATCCCATTTCCAGAGGTACCTGCTCTAGTTAAGTTACAGAAATATTCATGTCTGCGTTCTACTTTTTCTTCCTCTCTTATCTTTTGATGATGACCAGAAGCTCAAGATGGGAGGTTTGGTTTATTTCTCATGAAGATCAGAATGTGGCCTGGAGTAATATTTGAACGTCTCGTATTAAACAAGAGATGGAGAGATGGAGTTCACTCTCATGTCCCTGCTGCTGTTCACCACATCTGGCTGACTGGGCAGCACTATCCTGAGGCAGTGCTGTCTGTTTACTAGATGTATTCATCCACAGCTGTGTACACTTGACATGAGCTCTCCTGCAGAAGATCAGGGTCTCTCAAGACACGCGCAGGTTGGTCAAGGTTTGTGTCATCCTTTCAGCACTGTGTGTACATTCATGTGCTTTTTCACAACTGGGTGACTGTCCCCAGACAGCTCTGCCAGTGCCGAGGCTTTGTGCATCCTCACCCATTTACATGCCAGACCAAAAGGACAAGCTGGCGCCCAGAAGAAGGGAGGTGAACTGCTTAAGCACTTGCTTCTGGCAGCACAGCAGGTAGCTGTGCAGTTGGAAGGCGTTGCTCTGTACCAGTGTCTGGTGAAACCATTACAGCTGGTTAGGTTACCACACCAGACGTAACTGGAGACCCATTTTGCTGGCTGTTGGTGAGCAGGAAACCCCCTGGCAGACAGTGGCACTGTGGGATAAACTACAAAGAACCAGTGTACCTGATTTTATGAAATGTGCTGCATACTTCTCCCGAGCAGCAGAGGAAGGCCGTAACCTCAAACCATCAGACGCAGTGCACGCAGCAGCTCTTTGTGTGCAGCAGAAGCAGATTAGCAGATGGCATTTTCTGTCCTTAATCTATGAAGCACATTGAAAACAGCATCAGATCTACGTGCTTTTACAAAGACAATATTGTGCCTGGTAAAGAGTGAATCTGTTTCCCTAAACTCAATAGCATTTGCTTGAAAGAAGATGCTAGAAGAAGCTGTTAGCCATTATTCTTCTGAGCAGGCCCATACACAAGTTCAGTATACTAGAATGAGGAAAATCTCTTCTTCAGGGTATCTATAAAGTATGTGCAGCTTGACAGATAACTGTAGGATGTTATTCTGCACTGAGCTTTGAGACTAGACCAGTTGCTTGTATAGTCCATACTGTGAACTCAACGCCAAAGCACTGACGCACAGCTGTCCCCCATCATTCTGGATTTTATGGGTTTAACAGGCTATTATAAAACTAACAGTGAGATTTTGTCAATTCTGATAATAAAAAGAACACATGTGTTTTCAGTGTGCTTTTCTTGTCTCCACTGTGCGTTCTGGAAATTTATCTATAGCAGTATCCCTTGAGAATTGTGGTCAGGGAGCATTTTGAGGCTACTGAAAGTAAAAGATGATGGGTAACGTATGATGTTTTTCTTGGGCAGTAGCTGAATTAGATTGCTGTCTTTTCCAAACCAAAGGTTTCCTGTATTTCAAGATAAAAACTATCAGATAGAAACTGCTCATCACGGGCAATACAGTGCATTTTCTTAAGCAGTGTGCCAGTGAAGTGCAGTTTATCACTCTTTGGAAGGGTAAGGGGCAAAGACTGTCTTAGCTTTAGAGCCAAGAGGAAGCTTGAACTAACACAGCTGAGGTCAACCCCATGTGTGAGGGAAGAGGTTTAAAATCTGCTCCAGGGAGATGGGAAACTATAAGGATGGTCTCGTATTCTGGGTCAACGTCCCAAGAAGTCCCAATAGCAAGACCATTCCTTTCTTCTAGATACCTACAAGACTGAGCTATGCAAAATAGTGAAGAACAGTCTGAAATGCTGTTGTATTTTAAATGTTGTCACTATATAGACTGTAATTGTTGCTCGAGTTTATTGTCTCGAACAGCAAGAACAGTTGAAGCAGAATCCTGAAGCTAACCCTATCTAAACTCTTCATGGTTCTTATGAGCCTGTCTCCCTTAAATCTGCAATAGCATTTCTCCTGTTTGCTTGCAGTCAATACAGTGTGCTTTTCAGTTATTCCTGAGAATAATTATCTATATTTAGGAGAGGACTCTGTGATTTTCCTCTGCAATAGGAACGGGGTTTGGAATTGGAATGACGGGTCTCTGACATTTCGCTTCAAGGACATTCCAGTCTCAGTTTTTCCAGATGTAACCCAATGCACTTAGAACTGGAAAAAATTATTTTTATCTTCAGTGCCAGAGGTTTAGCTTGTCAGTGCAGGTTTCAAATTGCTTTGCTTCAGGACCTGATGGCTTGAACTCTCCTCAGTTTCATTTTGGCGAGTTGTGTGTTTTACTCAGCAAAATAATGAAAATCATCAGCTACTTGATGATTTTTCTTCTGATGACCAGGTTGGGATTAGTCCCGTAATCTGATGTAAAGAGGGAACATTCGTATGCTGTAAAGCATATAAAGGGAAGAAGATTTTTGGTGGAGCGAGGCCCATGTTTACATTCAGAATTGTCAGCATATATTTCATGCTTAATTGCTTAGATGAATGTCTTATTTAAGGCTGAAACATGGTTCTTGTGGTTTGAGGGTGCGTTCGCTTACATGGTGCTATTTATATTGCAGCCTACAAGAACCCAGAGGAAGGAGCATCATGCAATAGGAAGAGGGTGGAAGCATCTCCATGATGCTGGTAGAGATGTAGCTCCTGACCAAAACCTTTGCCTAAGCAAGGCAACAGGGGAAGCAATCAGTGGGTCTGTGTACTGAGCTGGCCATACAAGCCAAAATGAAGAACTAAACATGAAGTCTGTTTTATTCTTTTCCTCAGAAAATGGATGAGAGTTGACACTGTGTGGGGTCAATGCCTGAAGCAATGGAGAGGGTGTTGAAAGTCTGTGATTTTTGTGATCCTGAACAAAACAAGACTGTGTGCATAGAAGTGGGTTTCTGTGGTTGTGACTTAGCAGATAAAGGGGGTAGCTAACTTCCCCAGAGAGCTGGGAGCTCTGGGATTGGAGCTTTGGTATACTGGAGAGGTTTTAAGCAGAGAAAAAGGCAACTCCAAGGAAGTGCCTTTAAAGAGCAAGGTGGTCAGAGTATCCTAAGAAAGGCTAAACCAACCACATATGCAATACCAAATGCTCAAGTGTGAGCAAAACTAATCTAGGATGCAAGTGGGAATGGTGGGGTCCTGATCTTGCCATTCAAGAATAAAAACAACACAAAGGGTAGGCAGAAACATACCCAAATTGTGGGTTTTACTTACCCAAACGATGCTGTTTCACTTCAAATGCTAGGAATGCTCTCCAGGGAAGGCAGCACAGAGCACCAGGGTATCTTCCAGCGCCACACAGCCACAGCAGCACCGGTACGCAGTGGCTGTGAGCTGGCGAGGTGTCACCAAGTACAGTGGCCACCACACAGGATGGCAAACTGGAGAACTAGCAGTGCTCCACAGAGCACCTTCCACAGACACCTCTGTGGGGA
Organism: Nestor notabilis; assembly: GCF_000696875.1. Taxonomy (NCBI): domain Eukaryota; kingdom Metazoa; phylum Chordata; class Aves; order Psittaciformes; family Psittacidae; genus Nestor; species Nestor notabilis. The sequence continues at coordinate 159,951 of NW_009915920.1, read as the reverse complement.
ACATCCCCAGGTCTCCCGAGGGGCAAATCCCTTGGGAAGAGCTAAGGGAATCTTGCATTTGTGAAGTATTGAGAGTCGCTGAATCTATTCAGTGTCTTGTCTTTAATGAAAGAGGCATGTTATTTTGGCTTGTTCTTGTCACTTATTTGTGATAGACATAATCTGAATCTTAAAAGATTAGCATAAAGGGAAGGGAGATTAGAATCAATTCTGGGTTCTGCTTCTGCTAGTGGCTTTCTACGTGACCATGAATGAATAATTCCATATACAATTTCCATAGAAATAAGTAGGAGAATTCAGAGTCTCATCACTCAGGATAAATGCGAGAATAACACTGTCCTTCCACACTATCTGTTTAGCTTAGTCATGCCTCAGGGCAGAGAGGGACCATCTCACACAACATGTTTGTCAAGGGTACTCTTCTGTGTTTTTATAGTGTCCTGGATGTGATCTGGAGGCTGCAGAATATGCAGCAATATAAAAGAAACCTTTATTAATAATAGAAAGGGGTTCTGCTGCAACTAAAGCATTCATTAAAGATTAAGCTGGTATTAGTGGAGGAGGAGTGTCTGTGTTTTGTGTGCATGATTCATGTAAACCCCCTCCCTAGAAATACATGTTATTTGTTCCTAACCTTTCCCCTGAAGGTTTCCCCAAGGTTTGTTTTGCTGTCTTGTGATAAATCCTCAAGGTCATGGAAGGGACACTTTTAGTGCTGCTTTTACAACAGGCATTGTAAAGTTTTATGTCTTAGTGAGGTACTGCTAGTGGAAAGGCTGATAAACTTTAATTCCAATTCCATATCAGCACATTGGCTATAACTGTCTGATGCACAACACTATTGACAAGCGTGCTAATGGATTGAAGGGAGCTGATGTCAGGATAATCAGAGTCGAGATACAAGCAGAACATGTAGTTTTCTTCTCCAGTGCACTGGGGAGTGCAGACCAGCTGCCAAAAATTGCAGTGAAATCTGAAGAGTGCAGCAGTCTGACTGTATGTAACACACGTTTTCCTACTTTCAGGACAAAAGGGCCCGATCCTGGGGAAAACAGTGGGGGTGTGATGGAGCTGATGGCTGCCTCCGAGATGCCCAGGGGGCTGTTTAAAGGTATATCAGGGACAGCCAGGGAAAAGAGTCATGGAAAGCAAGAGAAAATAAGATTTCAGGAAGCTGGTTGCGTGCAGGTGAGCAGCTTGAGGAGGGTGGAAGTGAGCTGCTAGTCCTGAGCTTTGAGACGAGGCGAGTGACTTCCATGAGCTGTTTCGGCACAGTGCAAGTGGTGGGAGCTGGCGTGGGTGCGTTTCAAGGAGAGAAACTCCAGGGAGCTGCAAGTATGGACCCTGTGTCTTTCTAACCACAAACAGCTCTTTGTGTGTGTGTGTGTCCTTTTTTTATATGCTTCTTTTTCTCTTAATTCAGTAATGCATGGAAAGCAATTGAGCTCCCTTGTAAATGAGCATAGAACTTGGAGATGCAGGACTGAGGCTGTTCAGCCTGGAGAAGAGAAGGCTCCGGGGACACCTTAGAGCAGCTCCCAGGGCCTAAAGGGGCTGACAAGAAATGTGGAGAGGGGCTTCTTACGAGGGACAGGACAAGGGGGAATGGCTTTGAACTGACAGAGGGCAGATTTAGATTAAAGGAAGAAGTTCTTCCCTGTGAGGGTGCTGAGGTGCTGGCACAGGGTGCCCAGAGAAGCTGTGGCTGCCCCGTCCCTGGCAGTGTTCAAGTCCAGGTTGGACAGGACTTGGAGCAACCTGCTCTAGTGGAAGGTGTCTCTGCCCGTGGCAGGGGGTTGGAATTAGATGAGTTTTAAAGTCCCTTCCAACCTAAATCATTCTATTGTACATTTCTATGATATTACCTCAGTTTTATTAGCTGTGACGAATGATTCGCTGGGAGACCTGGGCCCAAGTGCTTTTGATGTGGTGCCCTATCCTGCTTCTGGGGATAGCAATATCGCTTCAGCTTTCTGGACCAGGTTAAGCATCAGTATTTAGGATCTACTGCACTAGTGATAAGTAAGTTCTTTCCCAAGAAACTTGAATTTAGGTTAGGTTTCAACTATTCCTTTTTAATGGCCAAAAGGCTACCTGAGAAGAATTTTGTAGTTCATTTTTCCAAAAGGCTACCTGAGAAGAATTTTGTAGTTCATTTTTACCACTTGACAAATCACAGTGGGTTTTCTGTTAAGAGAGACAAATTTCTTTTATAGAATATAGGTCTCTCAGATGATTCTGGTGCTTAGATAATGTCTTCTCTTGCTGCTTTTCAGCAGCGCTGTGAACGTCGTTAGTCCTTTGCATTTTCTCCTTTAATTCACTCCTCACTGCATGCATCTTCTTAGAAGCAAGTTGGAACATTAATTAATTTGTGCCATTTCACAGAGCTGTAGAACTCATGTAAGTGTCTTATTCAGAAATCAGAGGCCAAGCACACAGTGCCTGCTTGCTGCCTTCATGTGAGAGCAGCCTCTGGCCAATTCTTCGCTTAGAATGAAGTTGCAGACATGGAGTTTCCTGACTGGCATCTGCTGTTTAATACCTACATTTCCCATCTAGAAATGCAGAAGTCCTGCACATCCTGTACTGTGTCAGGATTAGCATCTCTGTCTTTGGATTCTATTTGCGGTCCCTTAACACATTTCATAAATCCCAAATTCACTGGTTTTAAAGAACAAGCCTCAAGTATTATCTTTTGTTTTCATTTCTTTATTCAGTGCTGAGTATCTCCTTACAAGCATTACTATGGACTAGCAAAGAATTCCTGCTCTTCCTTATAAGACCTGTTTCCAATCCTGCCTGCATTATGGATAAAATCCTTGCTTCAGTCAGGAAAGCATCCTGCAGCAGATACCAGCCTGTGTACCAAATGCCAGATTATAAGGAATCAATGCAGTATGAGAGATAGAGGTGTAATATGATTTTCAAAGGGGTAACCAAGGCAAAATTGACACCCTGTCATCTGGCACCTTAAGCTGGAAAACAGGCTTGGCCATCAGGAATTAGCATTATGAAAACCTCAAAACGAGGAGGGGAGACTTTAAAGACATCCAGATAAATCACAGGAAACCAATTCTTCTGTCTTCCTCTTGTTCTGTACTAGACCCTGGTAACCATGTGCATGTTTAATGCTTCCCAGGTGGTAACCAACTTGGTCAGGTGGAGCAGGGTAGAAAGGGAGCAGTGTTGCTACTTGTGCAGCTGGGGCTTGACTTGATTTAGTCTGATTTACACCAGTGTAACAGAGCATGAACGCAAGGCACCTGATCTCCAGGTTTCCATTACAAGCCTGAAGAGATAAGCTGTCTGTGTGTGAGAGCTCTGGACAGGCTGAAGCTGTGCAGTTGGAGATTGTGTGCTTTACAGATTGCAGGAGGTTTGTTAGCATTTGCCATTGGTAAGATCTCTGTCTTGGAGACAGGGAACCATGACTGTATCAGTCTGTAGCATTTGGTGGATGGAGAAAGGCTCTGGCTGCCTGCATAGTGTGAGCTTATAAAGCTTTTTACTGTCATCTATAGGTTAAGTCATTAGTAAAAAGAAACTTTTTAAAGAACAGATGAAACTGTACAGACAAATTTCCTGGCATACTTCACTAAATCAGAGGGAAACCAGTCATTTCCACTGCATTTGGTGTCTTTATTTATGTCTGTGGCAGATGTTAACTAAAAGAGGGTAGATTTAGATTAGAAGTTCTTCCCTGTGAGGGTGCTGAGGCTCTGGCACAGGGTGCCCAGAGAAGCTGTGGCTGCCCCATCCCTGGCAGTGTTCAAGGCCAGGTTGGACACAGGGGCTTGGAGCAACCTGCTCTAGTGGAAGGTGTCCCTGCCTGTGGCAGGGGTTGGAACTGGAGGAGCTTTAAGGACCCTTCCAACACAAACCAGTCTATGGTAAGATATGTTCTAGTATCCAAGCCTAAGCCTCTTGAGGGGGGATGAAAAGTGTCCTTCTGCATTTTGCATTGTGCCCTGGATCTGCTGTGCATTAGAGGTCACACAGGTCTGAAGGCATATTTCAGCTTGCTTGGCCTTCACTCTTTACTCCTCCTTTGGAGCAGTGAAACCATTTGAGAGGCATGGAACATAAAAGGTAGGAAGCATAGGTCTTGGTCTTTTAAGGGATTAGTTTTTCCCTTTGGAACCTCGCTAGTTCATACCATAACTCAGTAGATGTGTCCCTGCTCATGGCAGGGGAGTTGGAACTAGATGATCTTAAGGTCCTTTTCAACCCTAACTATTCTATGATTCTATGATCTAGTCAGAGACAGCGAGAGACCTCTTGAAAACATTGTGTGAATTCTCCAAGAATGGCACTGTACTTTGTACTACAAGTTGCAAATGAGAGTAAGAAAAAGACATTTGCATTGCAGCGTGGCTTTTTAGAACTGTACACGTCTCCAAGAACAGGCTTATGTAGCAATGGGGCATCAGTATGAAATTCTGAAGTGGTCCCATGATTTTAGGTGTGCTGCAGCTTTGGTTTGACCCTCTGCCTGGTGGTGTGGGCCAAACAAACAATATGAGTGCTGCGGTGTGGTTTTGCCATTGCAGAGCAAAGCAATCCTGTTGTACTGCTGCAGCCACCCACCGTGATGGGAGGAGGAGAAGTGAGTCCGTCATGCACTTTTTCAAGTGGTCTAGAATAGATGTGTGAATAGGTTCAATTTCTTCATAGCTGTCTGCTCTTTGAGAAATAATGTGTATTAAAATGGTGATAGTTTTTGTTGCATCCACCTGACCGGCAGCTGATCACAGAAGAATTGCAGCAGCTTCTCACAGTGGCAAGGCATGGATAGTCATGTCAGTGAGAAGCTCCATAAAGACGTTTTGCAATGTACCAGTAAAGTCTTAGATTCATTTTGCAGCCTCGTGAGAGGTTTTGCCTGCAGCTCTGTGAGTTCAGTGGGTGTTAGACTCCCAGCAGTTTAATTGGAGCTGGATGAAACGCACTTTCTCCAGGGCGCAGGGTGCTGCTTCTGCTGAGGTCTAGTTATTGCACGAAACTCAACTTTGCACATATTCACTTCAGTATAGAAGTGGGAAGAATTCTGTCAAAGTTTTTCCCCTTCCTCCCACCCTTTTTGTATCTATATGTCTGTGTGTGCCAGCTGGCTTGGCAGGGACAGGAACATGCTGAGAAAAGAGCTCAGCACAGTTGGTAAGCTTTGCATGTTGAGGTTAATTTAACAGCAGGGATTGCCTTGTGTTGTGAAACATGTATGCAGAGAGCGAAAGGAGGCTGCCCTTCCCAGAACCCTATGGAATATAAGACTTGGAATATAATATCACCTCTGTAGTAACGTCAGAGTGACCCCCTGGTGAAAGGGAGGATTTGCTTGGGTTTGGTCAGACCCCAATGTGCACAGGCCAGTGCAGAGAATGCAACTCCCCATTGCAGTCTCCTTTCTTGCCCTGTGAACTGTGCACCTTTCATGCTGCGACTCTATGAAAACAAGACTGTAGTGATAGGACAAGGGGTGATGGGTTTAAACTGCAACAGGGGAAGTTCAGGTTAGACATAAGAAAGTTCTTTACTGTGAGGGTGCTGAGGCGCTGGCACAGGGTGCCCAGAGAAGTGGTGAATGCTCCATCCCTGGCAGTGTTCAAGGCCATGCTGGACAGAGCCTTGGGTGACATGGTCTAGTGTGAGGTGTCCCTGCCCATGGCAGGAGGTTGGAACTGGATGATCTTAAGGTCCTTTCCAACCCAACCCATTCTAGAATGGTAGAGGAAGGTGCTTAGACACAGGCCAAGAAAGGGGCAGCTGAGTGCTTGATTTTTTTTTCCCCCCCCCCCCCATGAAGACTTGGGAAACCGTGTGGGTGTCCTGCTGCTTAGAAAAGCATTGCCCTGCGGTTCTTAGAGGAAAGCTCCTCTTGCCATCCTCACAGTGATGGGACTTACTGGTCCTACTGGTACCCCTTATGTTTGGGAGCATGGAGACAGTCTTGGTGCTTTGTAATCGTGGCCTGACCTCAGAGTTGAGTGATACCAACCTCCAGCATTTGGAATTAGCATGTTAACATGCAGAGGTTACATTCTTCAGGTCCCTAACTAGAGAGATGAAGCTTGTAGGAAAGAGACCAGTTAGCCCAAGGTGAAGCAGGCCTTGTTTTCTAGTGCACGTGGGAGATGCTGTCGCAGGCTGTTGGGTCTGTAGGCAGCACTGAGTGTTCACCTTGCTGCCTGCTCACTGTGTTTTTAAGCCAGATACTTTTTTGAACCTCAGTATTTTCACTCTAGAAACCACCTGGGGTCAGGAAGTCAAAACCATTGAGTGACCTAAAAGGTGTATGCTATACCTAAAGCCACGCAACCTAAACCAGTGTAGCTACTTGACTGATGTAGAACATGAAGCTATGAATAGTAGAGCTCATTTGATGCACTGCAAGTAGAGGAGTAGACAGAACACATAGGAAACACCCCTGAGAGTCCTGCATTTTTCCCGATTGAATTTGTAAGATCAGGCTCTAGGCACATCTGTGAAAAGACTGACCAGAAATACAAGATATAAGATAGATAGTGAAGCTGTCAGCAGTGCATCTTACCAATGAGCTTAAAATTTGAGACATCCAAGCTGTCTTAAGCAAAAATACCCAGTGGCTCTGCACAGTATGATTCCTACATGGCCACATTAACTTATCCTCCATGAAGTGCTTTGGATCCCTGTGGTGTTCTCACACCTGCATATGTTACTGTGTCCTATAAAAAGGGAGAGAAGAGTGTTGCAAGGCTGCCTTTTCAATGTCTCAGAGGCTTTAGTGATAGAGTTAAGGATGTGCTAAGCTTTGGAAAGAAGGTGGTGTTTCAGCCCTGATCTAAGACAGTCTGAAACCACAGGGACCCTGAAAAGGGTGGTCTTGGTCTTTGTGAAATGGCATTGTGGGTTCCTAGCATCTGCCTTGGGTTGGAAGGGAAGACTGTGTTGGACTCATGTTGTGGGTAGATGTGATACCCCCTGTTGGCTGTTCTGCCTTTCCTGAGACCTTTTATTTGGAGATCTCTTCCACTCATTTCACTGGGATTTAAATCGGGTCCTTAGTGATGCTGACCTACAAATGAAATAAGTAGTGTTGTGGAAGCAAAACTGAGACCTGAAAGGAAAGGCTTAAAATCTGAATGCTCCTGTCCCTCTTTTCTGCATTAGTCTCTACTAATGAATATTATCGAGCACCTAGAGGACCCGTTGAGCTAAAAAAATCATCACAAAATCCCCAAACCAAACTAGCACAGAATGGATCTATCAGTGCTCTTCTTGGAGGGAGCTAACAAAATCAGAGTGGCCTTTCGGATTCAGCTTGACTTCCACTTAAACAGAAAAACTTTTCCCACATAAAGAACCTTCAGGGAGTTAGCTAGAATCTGCTAAGATAAAATATACACCACATCTCACTTTCCTCAAAAAGCCTTATTATGTTCGTTCCCATTAACTCCCTCCTCAGGGTATTTTGTATGTCTGCAGAACATATTATGGCCATTTGGTTTTGAATGTTTTTGCAGGACTGTCGCTGAATTTCAGTCAGAAAATGGCTAAAACTGTGAACAACATTTCAAAGACTGTAACAAGAGTGTCTCAGTAATAAATAAGTCAGCAGATAGAAATGTCTCACTAATTCCCTGTCAGGCTGGGCACAGCCAGAGCTTGAAGGAGAAGGTAAGACATATTTCATTTGATGTATCCTGATATGGTGCTATCCAAGTGCAGCTCTGCCAACATCTTCACTTTAATTTTGCATTGCAGAACCCTGCTGCAAGTCATCTCACTGACACTCAGCCCTGAATTTCTTTCCATTAGCAGCCCTATCACCCTCAGAGGTAAAGCTGGAGAACTGACATTGACTCTGCTCTGTCATTTTCCATGTTATTTACCCTGGAATATCTGCGTGACATATCTGTGTATGTCCAACTTCCTCAGCAGGGTAAGGATTTTAATCAGGTCTGTGAGGAAGCAGCGTGGTGATTCTTATTACCAAGTTCTTGAGGATTAGGTAAAGCCTCTTCATAGGCACACACAGTGGAAGAGTTAAAAGACTTCCTGCTTACTGACTCAAATGGCTTTTATATCTAAATAGGAATCCTTTCATTTTGAAGTTTGTTTCTCTCACAAGGCAGGATATTTTATCCACGAATTTCCTACTGGACAAAGGAATGGTGAGCTCCTGTTTCTCAGGAAAAGGAGCTGCTGGGTTCATTATCAACAGCTCCGTACAAAATGGTTTGCCAGACATTCCAAGCATGAGGTCAAGTCCCTCCTGGGTCTGTGCTGCCGTCCTCACAGTGGGGAAGAGGAGCTTTGGAAATCATTTCAGTTTTTATTCATTAGGGTGTATAAAAATGGGACATTTGATCCATCCAAAAGCAACCAGCCAGAGTATACTGCGTCACACAGCCAGAGTACAGGACAAAAGGGTGAAGATGCCAGAGGGCACAGCAGTACTGGTCCAGAATGAAGGTCACCTGCCACAGTGTTCTCTGCTCATGGCTGCCACTGGCAGATACTTGTAGGATAGACATATGCAAGGCTTTCCACTGACTTTAGACTTTCACATCCTTTTTCTTCTCAGTAGCTCTCTCTTCCAACTATGTGTCTGGTCTTCTCGTGGACCCCTCTAAGCTATTTGCAGCAATAACATCCTTTGGCAGGACATTCCATGTTGCATGAAGAACCGCCTCCAACCTTGAGGCTGGCTCCTTCTACCTTCATTTTATGGTCTTAATTTTTGTATTAGAAGTGACAGTCCATAATTGATGCCTGCCTATCCTGGCCATTCTTGATTTGCTGATCAGTATCATTCATGCACTAAGATGACCCCTTTCTGAACAGAAGGGAACAGATAGAAATGGTTCCTTGTGTGGAAGCTGTTCCATAGCTGTGGTCATTGTGGTTGCCTGTTTCTGAATGTTTTTGATTCTAACAGTCTTTCTCCAATGAGGAACAAGAACCACACTCTATATTGAAGATGTGGAAGAGCCATAGATAGATTCATACAGTCACATAATTGGCTTTTCTGCATTGTTAATTTCTTCTTGATAATATGTATTTTATTTTCTTGTATTTGTGCTGTTTTGAATCCTACTGAGTCGCTGTTTTATGGATCTAACAATCCTAATGCCAAAGTGTTGTTCCTGACTGATAATTGTCAGGTTTGAGTCCATTGTTTCCTATGCAAAGTTATGATGCTTCTCCTCTATGTGCATTGTCACCTACATTGTCATTCATCTGCCATTCTACTGCCCAGTCACCAAATCCTGTATGGCCTCATAGCAATTCTTCCTAGTCTGCCCTCATTCTCACTGTCTTGAAAAACTTCTTATCAGCAGCAAACTTTCTCACCTTTTGCCATTTATTTATGAGCAAATTGAATATCAGCACAGTTTCCTGAGGAAATCAGCTGATGATCTCTCTCCACTGTGAAAGCTTACCCTTTGCTTTGTCTTTTAACCAGTTCTTTTTCCTTTAAGACTTCTCTTGTACTCCGTAGCTGTGCAGCATTTGCATAGATATGATTAAAAAGAGAAAAATCAAAGCAAATCATCACCAGAAGCAAAATTGCTGCAGATCAAAAAACTCCAAGCAGAGCCAAGCTGTGCCCAAACAATAAACGCACTTGCATTGCAGTTGTAATCAATGTCCTCCCAACAGAATCATTTACATTCACACAGCCTGTATGTGCTTATCTCAGAATATGATATGTCATCCAGTACTCCAGATGGGGCATCCACGGGGCCACAAAATGAAGTGCCAGGCATCTGTAAAGGGGCACAGATACCTGGCTGCAAAGGAGAAAAGCATGTGGGGTTGGTTTTGTGGTTGGTTGGTTTGTTTGATTTCACAAAACCATCTCTCTGCTTCTGATCTCTTACGACCATCCTAAAGGGAAATGCTGAAGTCTGATCCTAAAACTTGAAAAGCAAAATTGGTTGCCTCCTCTTTTACAGCTCAGGGGGTATTTCCCCATTGCCTTCTGTCTCTTCCACATCTAGGGCCATCCCCTAGGTTATTCCTGTCTTCTGAACCAATTTCATAGGGACTAGGGAGGCTCCTTAATCCAGGCGCTTCAGTGATGCAGTTTAGTGCTCCCTGCAGAGACCAGCATGATGGAGCGAAGCGCAGTGGTGGCTGCAGCCTGGAGATGAGGGCTGAGCAGGGACAGGAGGAGCTTTTTGTGCTGATGTTGCTGAAGAAAAGCATGATGCCTATGCCCAGACCTTTAGAGTAGTTGTGTCTACACCATACATTGCTTGGAGTTTATTAGCTGCCCAAGTACAAGGGGAGATTTGAGCCTGAAAAGGTGTGTTTTCAAAGCTTTATCAGAACAAGAATATTCTCTCCTCCTGAAAGTCTTTCCTCCCTGTTAAACTGCTTCCTTATTCAAGCTGGCTTATGTCTAGCAAAGCCAAGCTGTGTTCTTCCAGGTCTGTTCTGGAGTTGAGGCTGGATAGAGCAGACAGTGGCTGTGTGCTCTGATTTTGGCCAGGTTAGCAAGACGTGTGGCAGAGCAGGGAGTGCCAGTCAGGCTG
>NW_009915920.1:122461-149397 GCF_000696875.1 Nestor notabilis | reverse complement strand
CTTTCCTCACATACTGGCTGTGGACTGCAAGCACTCTCCATTCAGATAAAGCCCTGTGAGTCTGCTACCAACTGGGAGCAGGATCCTCTAATGGGAAGCATTGGACAACCTTCCTTATAGGCATCAAAATGGACAGCTCGTGTGTGATAGGCGCAAAATGACTTCATTACTGCAGTAGCGTGGTTGTCCCAGGTTCTCGATGCAAGAACCACTTTGCTGTTTAGCACATTTACAGGCAAAATGTGACCCCCAAAAGGCCAACCAATAATTTTCTGATGAAAAGCTTTGTGTTCTTACTCTTTGCTGAGTGTTGTATTTGTAGGCATCTCTGCTTAGAGGATCTGTTGGTTATTTATTATCTGAATACCTATTCAGCAGACTAGTAATGAGTCAGTGTTAATGGATCAGATCTAGCAGAGCAAGTCAATGCATTCAAGAAAAAAAAAGGATAAAGATGTGACAATGATGTGGATGTTCAGGAAATACCTGAAATGAATTTGATGCTGCCTGAACACCAACAGGTATTTCTGAGGACCAGGAAGAGAATGTCTGAAGGATCTTTGCCTGGTGCTGAGTTGAGGTTACTTATTAGAGCCATTTCAAATGCCCATCCTCACATCATCTAGGCTTGCTGGAAGGACAGATTTGCGCCTTGCTTAGTCCCTGTCTGGATCCTCATCCTCAGGCTAAAAACGTGACCATCATGCAGCGTTACTTGAAATCACTATCCAGATGGAGCTACAAATAATAGCTGTGCCAGCCCATGGCCTCTTTCACTTGTTTATTTTGTTGGGGAAGCACTAAAGTCTCAAAAATGTTGACTCTAACAAGAGGATGTACTGGGCATGCCCATATGAATAAGTGAGCTGTAATTGTGTGCAAGTGCTTCCACTGGCTTCAAGCATATTTCTGCAGGTGCCCCATCTGGGGAAAAAAATGGCCACAAACGAGACCCTAAATCATGCTAAATATTGCAGAGAGCATATAAATGAAGTATTTAAAGATTAGGGGGAAAAAAACCATCCCGGATTCTGAATTTACAAAACACCATTTCCTCCATCTGCACTCAGAGCTCATCACTTTGTTACAAAACCACTTCATTCCTTCATCGCTAATAGCTCTCTTTGAATACTGAATTGCCTCATTAGGCTCTCTTATCCCATGAATGAAACTCTTCCTCTGAGTCAAACAGGCAGTCCTCTATTTTCCCCATTGATTTTCAGTTAAATATATCAGCCTGGTTCTAAGTAATCAATAAAGCAGCATGGCAAGACTTCTGACTGTGTGGAGCAGGCCTGTTTATTATAACACCTCTCTCTTGAAATCTAGTGTTTGCCACAGGTTTAAGTGCACAGCTACCCTGTTGCATCGGAAGACTTCCTCCTTTCCCCACAAGAGGGAATGGCAGTTCCAAAAGCCTGGTTCTAACTGAATCTTGGCAGAGTCACCCCTAAGGAGGGGGGTCACACTTGTGTCAGGCAGCTGGATGAGTTCACAAAAGAGTTGGGCTGGTTTGATGAATGAGTGTGTCAATCAGTGGAGAAGTTAGAAAGAAAGCTCTGCCTGGTGTTTGGATATGATAGCTCTTCTCAGTTGTTAATAGGAGCTAAATAACCACTGTTAGGATGATATTGTCTGCTGTAAATTCATCTCCCTAATTGATCTGTGGAGCAGACTGCATGGTTCTAAATATGAGTGTAAGTTGCTTTCTTCTGTATCACTGGTTTAACAGTTTAAATAAATGAATACAGCTGTTTTATTGCTCCCTTAATGACTGAGTGGAAAAGCAGGGATGATTTTTCTCAGCATAGCATTTCCCTGTAAAGTGCAGTGTCTTTTGGGACCTGAAAGTCTGGGTTTGGTAATGAAATAGTTATAGGCTGCTGGTTAAAATCCTGCCAAAGAATGGGCCAGAGAACTGTCTGATTTAGTGCTCATGGCTTTAGGGGGAGGTGAGAGGGACTCAGGTTATGGGTACATCAGGAAGTTGTTGCAAGAAAAGCTAAGGCCTTCTTCAGTCCAGCATGAGCTAGAGGAGACAAGCAGACGCTTTGCCCTAAAATGCAAGTGGGAAGTTGCAGTCCCGTGCTGTGTTGATCAAGTTGCCTTACATCAGGTTAGCTGTTGGGCTGCCAGAGACCATGAGACAAAACTCACTGTCCAAATGGTACCTTTGTTGAGAGCCAATGGATCAGAATCTTCTTCTCTGTGTTAGGCTGCACCATGTATAGCCATATGGGAAATGGATGAGTAACACTTGCTGGTGCATTTGCCCTCTTGGAGTAGCTAGATACGTAGTTTCAGCCAAAGTGGTGCTTTCTGAGAGTATGTGAAACTGTAAAAGACAAAGGCAAAATCCAAATAAAAGCAGTAATTTCAGTAGTGCGTAGGCAGAAGGGGACACATTTATAAGCTGTCATATTATGATAATCCCCTTGAAAGCAGCCCCACACTAATGCAGACAGCACAGCATGTTGTGGCCAGCATGGAGCAATGCAGGCACTCTGCGTCTTCTCCCTTGGCATGAGACACCAGTTCTGATTTACAGGTGGGCTAGGGAGAGTTAGTGGCTGATAACAAAATAGTGTGATCCCTATCTCAGGGACTACAGCTGCCTGACCTAAGTACCCGTTATGCAGTTTCTAAGCTTTGGGAAACAATCTGGTGATGTGCAACTCAACATACGGGCCGTAAGGCTGCTATCAGGGGCCTGGTGCAGCTCCTTGAAACAGTGTTCTCTGTTCTTAATGAAAAGCCCTTCCACGAGTGCATTTTGGTTTTCCAGACCTGGGATTGGTACTTCATGTGTGAGTCAACAGCTGTTGAGCTGAACTTGAACCACTCCAGCCTGTGTGGAGCTGGCTTCTCAGCTGACATACAACAAAGCTGGTGATGTTATTACAAGTGTGCACGGGACTCGAGGAAGCAAATGCTGTCACTCAAATCCCATCTTTGTGGGTGGCCGTGTGGAAGCCAACCTGCCTTCCTCTTGTGGGCTTTGAGTAATGAACTCCACTTGCTGGTGGTGGGGTGACAACGCTGGAGTCAATTGAGCTATGCCAATGGGAATCGGTAAGATGGGGATTGTTATATTTTATATATACTTATTTGTACTTAAATACGTGTATTTGGTGCCTGGCAGGCATGAGAAGGGATATTTGTACCATTTACAAATGTGTAGAAGATGATTTGTACGAGTGTTCAACATGGTAACTTCCCTCTGTGTGCCAAAGCCTGGCGGGCAATGCTGAGGGAGTGCTGCTGAAGCAAAGCTGGGAGGTGGGGGCAATGCCACTTGGGGAATGGAGGGCATGAGGAGAAGAGGGAAGGAATGGGAGCTACTTTTCAAAGCACGGAGCAAAGAAGAGGAACCTAAAGGAAAGGAGACACAGAGCAAGAAGTGAAAAAAATGAGGATAAAGAAACAGATGACACTGAGATGAAACTGGTTTGAGGCTTGTGATTTTGCCATAATCACTAATCCTGTTATTGTACCTTCCTGCCATAAAACTGCCTTGATTCAACATGTCTGGGGTGGAGACAAAAAGGAATGGGATGGCTTCCTGAGCCATCAATACTTCTGCATTAAGTGGACTTGGTCCATTTTTGTTAAAAACAACCATGGCTTAAAATGCTCTAGCACCGAGACTTACTGTGTAGAACCAGGATTTGCTACAGTGCTCCCTTTTCATGGTGGCACACTGAGTTGTGAGGCAATTACAGTTATTTACACAATGTGTAAAGAAGCTTGCTCCCCTGACTGTAAACCCTGTCCATTAGCCTTATGGCCTTGCAATGAATCCTTTTAAGCTGTGTAGCCTTGCTGTGCTTTGAGAGTGCTAGTACTCACTTGACTAGAGTCTTTTCATATTGCAAGATCTCTGTTGTATTCCTCCTATAGTCACTTGCAAAGCTGTTGTTTTGGCTCTTGTAAACTATGGCTTTTGTAAACTGCTCCTGCCATGCTCTTGCACTCTGCTTTTCTGATGTCTCCTCTGACCTCTGCTTGGGTGATGCCAGTTTAAAGCTGCAGTGCAATGTGCTCTCTTTAGGATAGATTGCTCCCTCTGCCTACCTACAGCATGTCTTTCAGTAAAGTGCATATGGCTTTTGGATACTGACTGTTCATGCAAGTTGTACAAATGTCACGGAATGGGCTTGCTCAGATAGGGACCTTTAGCAGTTTGTTATCATGAACAGTGGCCGATAGAAGGAAATGTATTGGCTTGTGGTTTACAAAATCTAGATTTGAAAGGAAATCTTGGCGAGAGCATCCTACCTGCAGTGCTCAGGACTGGGATCACTAAACAAACCAGACTTCCCTGCTTTCAGACATCATATTGCTGCCACTTGTAAATACCAGAATGACCCAGCTCCTTCTGGAGGTCTGCAGAGCTGGATTTATTGTCCCCTGCCTGTTTGCTGCAGTAGCACTTAAAATCTTTAGGGCTTATGTTCATGTTAGCTGCTTGAATCCAGAATGAACATTTAGGTGGTTAGTATTAGGATAAAAAAGTTGCTCCAGTGAGCAACAAAGCCACTGTTGCATAAAGAAATAGGTCTCTTCTGTTTCACATTGGTCTTTAGGTTGTACTTATCATTATGGTGTCTGAGTGCCTATGAGTAGTACATTAAATTGTGTAAGAGTAACACATCAGGTGATGAGTGAGCTGGCTTCCTCCTATTCCTCATTCATACGCAGAGGAGCACTTAGTGTTTGTTATAGAATGCAGCACGTGTATGTTTATCTGCGAGAAGCAGTTTGGGTTTGCGTTTGGCTGAGGAAGTGGTGACATTTGCAGTCGTGTGGCCCATTTCTTGTGTCCCTGCTTGAATGAAACTGACTAAATAACTAAGCTACTGGCCTAGCTGGCTTCAGCCTTCTGTATATCCCATTACCTCTCCTAGTTTTTAGGACCTGAACAGGGAGGCAAAGCCCACTCCCCCTTATTGTCCCCTATGGACATATTTAAGGGGAATGCTATTAAAAAGCATCTCTAGAAAACTTTCTACAACTTTTCTTCTTCCTGCAGGCTTGGCCACAAGAGGGATTGAGCCAACTCAGCTTTCACCATGCCCTAGCTCAGAGCTGTGCTTGCCAGGGAAGGACCCCACAGGATTTGACTGTTGTGGAGTAGATGCATTACTAGTTAGAAAGACAGCTTTTACGGGAGCGAGGCTGTATCTTAACTACTGCTCAGTCACTTGGGAAGTCTCTAAAAGCTTTCTGAGACTACCGGGCTCCTCCCAAAGCTCCACTTGATCTAGTGCATTTTCAGAGTCAAAGCTGACCCTATAAAACTTCTCCCTGTACAAAGACCACCCAACACTAGCAGGGTGTGCAGAGAAATTCCTGTTTAGAGGTTTGTGCAAGGGTCAGATAGCTTTGCTATGGTTTGGGTTATCCACCCAGAGAAAGCATGCTCTTTTGCTAAGCATGGGATACATGAGTCATTTATATTACCCAGACCTCTAGACAGAACATAAAATAGATGGCATGAAATAGCATTAAAGATGTTAATGATGGGAGGAAATTAAGTGTTTTCCCCCTTGCATTCTTGAGCTATGGAGTAATGGATTTCTAGTGCAAACTCAGCTACTAATGTGCACATCAGAAATGAGGGCAAACAGTAGAAACCTCAAACTGTGCTGGAAGATAGAGAAAACTCAGTCAAGTAAAAGGCAACACAGAAGTGCTTTCACAATACAAATTTGGTGATGAATTTCCTAGCAGGGAATTAGCTTTTATCTGCCCTTAAAGAAATGTTAGTAAACTGGGTTTATCTTAAGCCGCTTAGAACTTGTGGCCCTGCCAGTATCTGGCATATTGCAGAGTTTTCTCTCTCTGATTGAGAATGACCGTAAGGCCCCAAATCTGTATTTTTCCTTTTTCATACTTAAAAATGTATTATTTAAGAAATAAATTCCTGCTCAACTTGTGCATTCCCAGTTCAAGGGTTTTCTCTCATCCGTCTCTGCTGTGATCCTTTGGAATGGCTAGAGGGCTCAAAATGATGGATTTCACACCGACATAAACCAGAGAGAAATAGGTTTTATCTCCCTTTTGAAAGGCGTAAATTTTGAACGTTGAATTCCTTCAAAACTGCGAATAAATGGCTTGAAGGAGCCCCTCTCCTCATTAGAGACTGCACTTAAATACACTGGCACCCTGGAATGCTTGGGAACACTTGAATTTGGAGTTCTTTTGTAGGACTTTTTCCACTTAGTAATTAACACTTATCCTTATATAACACTTGTGACTGAAAGCACTGTGCAGAGGGATAAAAATGGGCAGTCTGCCCCATTAAAAGGAGATGAATCTACTGTGTGCTGTTGATGGACTTGCTCCCTGAAGTTTTCTAGTGCAGAGGAGGCTAAAAGTTATATGTCAAATACAATACTCTCGGTCTGTTGCACTCAGTGAGTGCAGCCAGTCTTTTAACTATTAAAGTAATAGAATTTCAGGCTCAGTATTTTTAGCAGCTCCTACTGATGGCTTTCTTAAGCTTCTGTTTTGGAGGTTTTGTGACCATAAAGCAGGATGGAAGGAGTTTCTGTCTAACTAGTGTATCACACAGCTTAATGCTCTCACGTACATGCACTTGAATCTGTTTATGGCCAGGGCACCATTTCCAGTCACTACAGATTGCTCTGGAAGTCAGAAATACCTCTAGTTTGTTGGCCAGAGGAAATGAATGTATTTCATTTGAGCTGGTTTGGGTTTATTATTTATCATAGCCAAATATGTTTCTTACCATTTTGAAATGTGTGAAGTCATATCAATAACATAAATTAACATTTTCAAGTAATGTCTCAAATAGCTGTTATTTTACAGCTACAGGACCTGCAAAATAAATGCAAACTAATAGAAGAGGAAACCCCAGTTACTTGACTTACCCTGCACAACAAAGAAAGTTTCCTTTCTTTGAACTGATGAAGGTAAGAACAGTCCATAATCCAGCTTCTTGAAACAGTCATTTTGCTTTCCTTATTTTACTCTCTGAAAGTACACACATTATGTATACCTTATGTGCTTTATGTAGCACATTATGTGTGTAAAAGACACCGGGAATGAAGTGAGACTTAGTAATCAATGCCAGCCCTGATTTGCCCATCAGGAAATCAGCTGGCATTGCAACCTGTGGGATGTCTGTATTACCTGAAGTGGAGCACACTTGGTTGGTTGTCTTGAAAAAACCCAGGCTCCTGTTACTTGCAAAGGGCAACTGTGTTTATTCATCATTTTCTCTTGGGCATCCCAACATCTTTGTATGTGTTGGCAGCAGGAGGGATGTCTGTTTTGGAAACCTCTGGCAGAAATACCTGTTTTCCCTGCAGGTGACTGAGCCCACGACCAGCATGAGGTCTTGGTTGCTTTGGCTGTCTATAAGTTGAAGCATGACTCAAGTTGTGAGCTATAGGTCTCTATGAGGTGACTCTTCTGGCCAAGGGACATAGGTGTGATAGCAGGAGAGTGTGGTTCCTGGAGGAGATGCAGTTAGTGGCGTGATTATACAGGACGAGGAAATATCAGGACAGCACAAAAGTGAGGACAGGTAGAAAGGTGACTGTGAGAGAGACCTTTTTCTGATGGAAAAGGGGAAGTTGTTCTGACTGAAAAAGAAAGGAACTTCAGCCTGCAGTCACTGATGGCAAGTGGCCAGTCTGTAGCAGCTACTTTCTGTTCCTGAAGTACCACAAACCAGCACTCATGAGATCAATACCTTCCCCCGATGTATCTTCCATGCAAGACAGCATGGATTCAGGACTGATAGAGATCAGGGAATCCCAGATCAATGCAACTTGCACCCCTACTTGTCTGTGTGTGCCTAGGCTCCATCCTTTTCTCATTTATCCTCAGGTGACCAGATGGCCCTCTGCACTTTATCTGCTGGGAACAAGAAGGGAATCAGCCATTTATTGTACAGCAAAGAGCAACTTTATTTTATATTTATGAAACAATTTTGCTGAGCTTCAAAGGATAATCAGATGTTGGGTTTTTAGTAAAGGAGACCAGTGGCAGGGGTTTTCTACACAGTCTATAAGCAGTCACTACCAGGCTGTGACTATGCCATCTCTGACAGCAGCCCCTTTCACTGCTTTGCATGGCGTGTATAATGGATGGCATTGCCAGGCCTTGTTTCCTGATGTTGTATAGTACTAAGGAAGAGACTGTCATCTCCTATACTTAACCTTACTCATTTTTAACCCAGCCATTAGTCTTCACAAATGATATTGTTTTCCCCTTTGGCATGAAGCAGGAAAGCCTGTTGAAAACCACAGCATCCGCTGTAAGGATGGACCTATTCATCACTTCAGCCTGGGGCTCAGCTGTGAACACAAGTAGGGCTTCAGAAGCCAAAATACATTTGGCCAAACTTTTTTTGTGTAACGGTTTCCTCAGAACTGCAAGCTGTAGTCAAATGTTTCATTAAAATGCCTTGGGAATGCACAAGAAAGGTTTTGACTAGAATGTTTGCCTAGGGAGTTTTGTTTCAGTCCTCAACCTAGATTGTCTTTAAAGCCTATTGTACTGCATGGAAGGTAACTATCTCAAGGGAGAGTCACAGGCAATTCACATTCATGCCAGTGTGTTCCTGTACCTCCTGCCTTGAGCCTTCCAGCAGCCGCAAATAGGGCTGGATAATACTGTCGTTACTGCATCTCCTCTTCAACATGCTCACTGCAGCCAACATGAACTACTCGCTCTTGTGTTGGTGATAGTGATGTTTCTGCTGTGTGTCCTCAGAAGCAGGGAATGTATCTTGGTGATTTTGGTGAGGAAGGGGAAGCACTGATGTCATGATTACTGTTAGATCAGTTTAGCTGGAGCCCCCTTTTACCAGTGTATCCAACTGCCAGTTATACCAGTAATACCAGTGTGTCTAACAGCCAGTGCTTCACACACATGATGGCAGGGAACATGCTCAGTGGCAAAGCCAGAGCGAGAGTAGCTCTCCACATGCTCCCAGCCCAACTTCTTGTGTGGCAGCACAAAGCAATTCACAAATACATTCTGCAGCTTTATTAATGTGTTTATTAGCAGCCAGCTCCAGGTGAAGCATTTAGTGTAAGTTGATTAAATAATGGGATGCTGTTCCCCTCTTATCCCACCATGTGACAGGCTGGCTATGTGCAACTGACTTGTTCTTTCCCATTAACAAGCAGAGTAATTCAAACAGATCACTTCTAGAAACAAGAGAAGCCATAGTGTCCCCAGTTATTCATGCCTCTCTTCCACCTGACCGTCACTGCTGTGGCCATGCAGTTGTTATAAACACAGGGTATGTTTTCTTTCAGGACTATTTTATCCTTGACAACTCTTCAATCACCTGGAACAAAAACTCTGTGCCACCTTTCATTATTTTTCTAGTCATAATGTCTTCTCTAGATCCATAATTGTTCTTCATGGGTTATAAAGCTGGCATAATTCCCTATATTGAAAAACACTGATACTGATTTATGTGGTTCCAGTTATGCAGTGTGCATTTAATTTTATGTCCAGTCTGGGGCTAGAAACCTCTCCAAGCTGAATATGTTACGTGCAACAGGACCTCTGCTTCTTTCCTTCTATTACTCCTACAGAGGTAAGTATGTGTGCTTTCAGAAATGTTTCTGAAGCTTTGTTTTCTCTTGACACTCTGCCTTCCACAATCACTTCATTGCCTTGTGGTGTGCTAGGGCTAATTTCATGGCTTGTTCTGTGGTTGTGGAGTATCTGCTGTTTCCCAGATGTCTGTAAAACAAGCTGACAAACCAGCCTGGTGCTTAGCACACCCCACAGTTTGCTTCATTGCTTTGGATGGTTTTAGTAGCATTTGAAACCCGTTAATAGGCACCTCCCTAATACGAGCATTATTTGTACTATGTCTGTGTAGCCCATAATCATCATTAAATGCAATTTTAACTTCAGATTTGGAGAGATGAAGAGCACAGCTGCATTGTGCGTCGTGCTCCGAGGGCTCAGGCTGTGCTCAGGGCATAGGCATCCTCCATGGTGCAGAGCTGTGGGACCCAAAGACAGGGCTTGAGCCTGGCTGCCTGGTGTGTGGCTCACTGCATGCTGCTGCTTCGGGGATGGTGTGCTCTGATGTCCTCTCTCCTGATGTGATGGCTGAGATGGTGGTGAAAACCCTGCTCCTGTGGCTCTTGTTCTTTGCCATTTCAGATAACCCAAGTCATACCTGCTGCTTGATCATCCCAAGTTAGTGCTGGCTGTGACACTGTGGGGTTAAAGGAATTTTCTAACACTTGTCAAGATTTAAAATCCCTGTAAAACAATGGAGAGATGTTGGCTCCTGGCCTTAAATGTTATTTACTGCCTAATACAGTTTATTATGGGCATGAGCATTTGCTGAGTTTTAGTCTCAGTGAGGTATAAAAGGTCTGTTGAGCGAGGCTTTGGAAAACATGCTTTTGTACTGCTGCTTTCCTGGCAACTTTCCTTCTTCTCCACAACGTAGTGCTTATCTCGTACAAGAAATGGGTAGCAGAAAACCCCTCTTCTTTTTGAAGCACCATTTCCTTCCCCTTTGATTCAAAGAACTCGCCAACAGAGTTTAAGTTGACAAGCAGGTATTCTTTATTGCAGTGCTGGGAGACATGTGGCTCTCTCCTCCTAATGTGTCTCACCTGAGCATTAAACAGACTGTGTTTATATTGTTGCTTAACATATATATTCATTACATCTTCAGTAAACACCATACATATTCATTACATTTCCAAGAACTGCTTTCCATAGGTCTACTCCCATTTCTGCATGGGCACAATAACGTGGCAGTGGTCTTTTGGGACCCCTGGTGGTCGTTTCTTCATCATCTTAGTCTTCATCACTTCATCCTCTAGTTGAACTTTAGGTTTGGAAAGTCCTGTTGTCATGTCAGCAACCACTAGTCCAGTTGTGGCTGGTCATCGTGAAACGTTTACCCAAGATACTTTCTCACTATCATCCGTTACAATATCCTACTTTTTCAATGTCATCTATTACAAGGCCACAAAGCCTAACTGAATTTAACTATTTACACTTCCTTGTCTCACCTTCCAGGTTCTTGAAGCATTCCAGGCTATAAGGCTGGTCCACTTAAGAGCATGTTATTGTCTTTGGGCCAAAATCTATTGTGTTAAGTAGAAGTAAAGCCACCTCTATGTGATGGAGGCTGGATCCAGCCCTTTGCGGAAGGCCAAAGGAAGCTAGTGAATCCCACAACTGGGATCTTTGCCTTGTAGATCTGAGTGCATCCTAAGCAGCCTGTAGGTGAATTGGAAGCCATGAACATGAGAGCCCTGGAAATCCTCTTTCTGGCTGGGAGAGAAAATGTTTCTCTGTTGGCAAAGGCCATTGCCTCATGTTTTGATTTACAGGGTCTGTGATGATCTCTCACTTGATCTTTGCTGATGAACCACATGGTGTTTGTGTTATCGCCTGGGTTTAAGGCACATGCTAAGCTCCACATCTTATCCATGTGTACTCCAGCAGGGCAAAGGTTCAAGTGTACATTTTAAGTTGATGCCTTTCTGGCATCACCGGCTGTCTCCCATTTCTTGCATCAGCATAAGAAGAGAGATGGATTATTTAATTGAAAATGTCTCTGGATCCCTTACTTGCCTGAGATTATCGATGCCACGACCCCTGAGGGAGGGAGAACTGAATGGTAGTGGCTTACAAATAGAAAGTGTTTCTCACTCAGGCTCTTCCCTGCCACTTTCTCCCTTTTCTCTTCTCCACTAATGCATACAGACAGTTTTCTGCAACACTCACCATTACCTTTGTTGGTAAGACCATGTAGAGGCATTTCTTGTGCTATGGACAAATTGAGAGGCCAAGGATCTGAGCAGGGAACACGCAGAGATGATTGTCCCAGCAAAAAGGCAGCATTATTACAGTTTTATGAATCATAGAATGGTTTGGGTTGGAAGGCACCATCTTGTTCCAACCCCCCTTCCACAGAGCAACCACACAACTTAGTGTCATGGGCAAACTTGAACAGCGTGGACCTTTTATAATGGGTTATCCTCGTTAACTTAAGGATTGCTGCTATCGTCAGTCATTTATGTATTAGTCTGATAGGAAGTAGGGAAATGTTGTATATGTAATAAGCTAAAAATTCCACATCAGAAGCCATGGGGTTGTCAGAAGAAAGATGAGAAGAAAGATTATAGATGAGATTTTGTCATATGACTTTGCAAAGGCTATAATAAAATTCATAGCTGTAGCTCCAAACTCCAGGAACATGAAGCTCCTGGCAAAAGGTCAGTTTTCTGCTTGCAGTTGAGTGTTCGTCTCTAGTAATGAAGCTGATCTGAGGTTACAAACTGCAGGATTCCTCATCTGAAATTCCAAGGAGGGAGGGATAAGGTGTTCTGCTTGCGGTGCTCTCCTAACCAAACGTAAGAATCAAAATAACACCAGCTTTTGAACTGCTTTCGTTCATATTCTCTTTAGTTTTGGTTGCGTTTCTTTCTAGGCTTGGAAGACTTTTAATTTGGGATGCTGGCAGATATCCTTAGGAAATGTCAGTGGTATCTCAAGTATGCTGGAGTCTCTTTCTCATTCTTTTTACTTGTGGGAGTGAGGGATGCCATCAAGGATAGAAGTCTTTTCGAGTATTCCAAGTCTGAGATGAAAAAGTTCTGGTGCCTTTGTTCCAACTTTTTCTGGGCCAAACCCCTTTAAGCTGAAAAAGTGGATCCTATGAGAGTAGTTTTATATTTTCCCTAACATTTCAGCACTTCTTCCAGTACACACAGCACCTAGAAATACAAATTTTCCTTCAAAATGAAAAATGGGAATGAAGAAAATGGCCTCATGTGGGAATTTCATTGTGGTGTGGGTGAAATGTGACCATAGAGTGGTGCTGGTTCCAAAGGGCTCCTGGTTTTCAGATGCTTTCTCCTGGCTCTCTGTCTCCTGGCTATACAGGAGGTCCAAATCCTGTGCTTCCAACCACCAAACTGCACATGTGTAAGAAACGGGGAGTGAGTTACGGTCAAGCAAAGGAGTGAATTTCTCTATGGATTTCTTCATCTTATTGCCTATGCTTACAAGAAATGCAGTGCTCCCCATGCACCCTGTTGGCTGCAAATGCTCCTCCTACTTTCCAGCCCATGCTCTAAAAGCCCCCGAGAAGCCTACAAGAGCAATGCTCGTGTTCCCTCCTTTTTTCCCCCCAAAACGCAGGACTCACCTCCAGAGGGCACTGCAAACTTGCTGTGCTGGTGGCCACCGGCCTGTGCTGTGCAACAGGGAGCTGTTCAGTGGGCATCTTACTGCAATTAGGGGACATCAGAATATTTCAGCCGTATTTTGACTGTCACTTTGGTTGCAAAGCATCGAAGTGTTTTTAGCTGTAGCTTGTATGGACCTTGAACTAAAAAAAATCCCCTTGTCTTTTGTTAACAAGGAGGTTATTGTGCCTATGGAGTCAATGTGAAAAACATACAAGCAGCAAAGGAACAGATCTAAGCCAATCATGAAGAAAACCAAATCATTTGATAAAGATCCTGGGTTTTCTTGATTCTTGGCTGATTTGAAGATGAACAGATGCTGTACAAGCAAATATTCATGCAGTAAACCCAGAATTCTAAGGAGTGACATGTTAGTGCATACAGGCACTGATAGTCTCTCTCCTGATGTTTGTTACTGAGAGACACTCCTTGCCTTCCTTAAGTAGTGTCTGGAGCAGACAGAAGCACATAGAGGGGTATCAAGGCACAGAGGAGGAGGCAAGGCACAGAGAGGAAGATCAGAAATCTGAGTACTGTGGAAGGTGGACATGATTGTAGCATTAGAATCATAGAATAGTCAGGGTTGGAGAGGACCTTAAGATCATCTAGTTCCAACCCCCCCTGCCATGAGCAGGGCCACCATGTCCCCCAAGGCTCTGTCCAGCCTGGCCCTGAACACTGCCAGGGATGGAGCATTCACAACTTCCTTGGGCAACCCATTCCAGTGCCTCAGCACCCTCACTGTGAAGAGCTTCTTCCTTAGATCTAACCTAAAGTTCCCCTGTTTAAGCTCCCCTAGAAAAATGGCTAGAAAAGTGCCGTTTCTTAGAGTTGCTTACAAGGCCACATTGGAAGCCTGTGGCAGAGATGCTAATCTTACAGCGTAACAAGTTTCAGGATGGAGTGTCTCTGGGTTCTTTTGGCCTGCCCATGTTAAAATGGGTGCAGAAGACCACACCAGCCTGGGGGACCCCAGCAGCCATGAGGCACAGGGTTGCCTGCTGCTCCGCTGCTGGCCTCTTGCATGCACTTCCATGACTTCTCTGGCTTCACCACCCCATGGTGTGTTGCTGTCCTCTGCTTGAGTGAGATGAGCTGGGAGGGTTGCCAGTCCAGCACTTGGTTGCTAGTCCAAATCACTGGCTTTTTACTGGAATTGTCCCACTCAGCTGTGCTGGAGTGGGAATGGACAGTTTGCTCCAGGCTTTCTGGGGGCAGGGGGAACAACAGGCAGTGTTAAGTGAGGCTCCCAGCTTGGGCACAGAGCTCCTTTTCCCACTGGCTCCAAAGCAAAACCAACCTCTGGCAGACCAGCTAAAGCATCAGGCAGGAGAGCGCATTGCAGCCAGCAAGTGATGGAGCAGGAAGGAGATCTCAAATGGCACAGTTACTGGGATGGTCATGCACAGCTTTTCCATGAACTGGAATGCGAGTCCAAAAATGGGTGCTTCAGTAGTTGGTTTTGGTCTAATGGTTAAACGAAGAGTGAAGATACTGAAATTTATCATTAACTTATCAGATGTTCCAAACTGTGTTCATCCTGAAAGTCAAAGCATTTTGTTTCAACTTGATTTGACCACATCCGCTGGATCAGTCGCAGTGCCTTAGGCTTCCCGTCTGGATTCATCTCCATAGTACACAGCAGCAGTTCAGCTAGGGAGGATATATCACGACATCTCCTCAGATTAAATCCAAGCAGAGATTGCAGACAAAGGAAGCAGTAGGGGAAAAAGAAAGGAACAAGGTGAGACATCATTTCTCTGAGACTGTGGTAACTGAGGCAGACAGAGATTAATGAATAATTGACCTAAAAAGAAGTGTTTTCAAATGGGTCAGCTGAAGTGTTTCAGCTGGGTCAACAAGACCTGGATCCAAATCTTTCATTTTGGTTTTCTGATTAAAATAAACCAAAAATGACTGCATTTTCCTTCAGAAGACATTGGCGGAGAATTCCCAAACAGCCCTACTGGTAGCACAGAGGAGAACTTTCTTTCTCTGAGCTGGTAGCAAGTTTCCATAACCAATTCTTAGTCTTCTAGATAAGACCCTGCTATTGCCTTCATAGTTAATTTGGCCTCCTTGGTGAAACTAATGGCTTGGGTTTTGAGGGAGGCAAATTCAGTGGGATCAGGAGATGGTTTCGCAACCCAGAGTACTCTCTCTGCCATCTGGACTCCATCTTTTTTTGGTTTTTTATCT
This sequence comes from Nestor notabilis, assembly GCF_000696875.1. Classification (NCBI taxonomy): domain Eukaryota; kingdom Metazoa; phylum Chordata; class Aves; order Psittaciformes; family Psittacidae; genus Nestor; species Nestor notabilis. The sequence continues at coordinate 133,975 of NW_009915920.1, read as the reverse complement.
GAAAATACCCATTTTCCCCCACATCTACACTAACCCTGCTTTTTTCATTCTGGTCCTGTTTTGTCGCCTCTAGCCTCGAGGTTGTCCTTTGAATTGGGGGTCCCATCTGTTGTTCTCCTGAGCGGCACAGAAATAGAAAACCCTGCGGGAGAATGTGTTGCTTTGCAGGACCAGACTGAGCTCTGCATCCAATTTAATGCTCAGTTTAAGTTCAGTTGAACACACACCTTAGATCTTTGTTTTTCAGAGGCAATGTGCCAAGTAAATGGAAATCTATGTTTGACAATTCTCCATTTCCTTAAAGACAAAACATGGGATAATAAGCAAGCTTATGTGGGGAGGGGGGCAGGTTGGTGAGAAGCAGGGATGGCTCTGAGCATGTAGTTGCCCATGCTTGTCAGTGCATCTTTTTCTGCTGATGTTTGACATCCTGTGCTGTCATTTGCAAAGCTGGAACCCCAAGGAGGTTGTGTTTGTGGAAGAACTGTGTCCAGCAAGGCACTGAGCTCTCCTGTCTTGCAAAAGCCATCTGCAAGCATTTGTGGCTTCTGGCCAATTTCAGAGCTTCTTTGAATAAATGTATGTGTATGAACTCCTGTGTAAACAGTTCCTGGGCACAGTAAATAGGAATGGCATAGCTTAGTGCTGGTTCGGTGGCACGTTCTATGAAGACATCTCCCTTGTAAAGCAATAACCAGTCTATTAGCTGAAACATGTAACTTTGGGGTTCGGGAGGAGAAATTCCTTAACATTCAAAATTGATCTGAATTTTATAGCCTCCCCCTCTTCAGTAACAGCAGAAGAGAGTCTTCATGTGGGTTTTGTCCTATCTTTTTTACGCCTCACCCCAGTGGGATGCTGACACCATCACTGTACAGCTGAGACCATGGCTAAATGGATGTGGGCTTGGAAAAGCAGCCGGCCAGCCTGGGACACTGAAGGACTCATGCTTGAGAAGCAGAATCTTTATCTTCCATTGTGTCTCCCCAGTCTTGTCTGCAGTTAAGGAGACCTATTTCTTCCACATATCCACACACGAAAACCTGCAAGAAGATCCCTTACCCTGCAGCACAGCAGCATCACCACTGAGTAGTATGATGGCTGTTGACAGAAGGTGAGTCAAGATAGTAAACTCTGAGTATAGTTCTTGACCTAAGTCCTCCACAGACACAGGCATTCAAACCCTGGGCTTTGGTATACGCCGCTGTCAGAGACAAGCAAACCTCGGGTCAGGAACCTGACTCTGAATTTCAATGAGTTACAGGGATTGTCCAAGCAAACAGTGGTTACTGTCTGTACTGCTGAATTCCAATCGAGTCATTCTTTAGGGGAAGAGAAAGCAACAGACAGCTTGTCACTCACTGTGCTGCTTTTGAATTGGAATAAAACTCTGCAATCTTTAAAAATAAAGCTGTGGAGAGCAAGCTACATTTTGTGGAGGCTTCTCACCCTGTAAATATTTACAAGAAAGCAAAGGGCAGAGATTTTGTTGCTGGAATCGAAATCAGATTCATTTTCTGCATGTAAATCTGAATGTAAATTTTAGATGCAAAGTCCCCAAAGCCTACAAACGTGAATCTTCTCTTACCCTGGACTACTACCTGTGTGGGGTAGACTGCACCAAGAGTGTGAAAAAGGTGAAATGAACTCACACTGCTATTTTCATTATTGTTCATTGTGAACTCAGCTTCCATAAAACACTGGTACCTCTGCCCGAAATGTGGTGTGCAGTAGCAACAATGGCCATTTCTTGTGTTCTCCTTGGGTTCCCATCCATCCCCACTGGGCTGTAAACAATCAAGAAGGTGAGGAAGCCTGGTCACCTTGTGGCATGGAATGCTGGCCTCAGTATTTCCACGCTTGTATGCAGATTGCAGCAGAAGGAAGGATGACAGAGGAGAACGTGGATGTTTGGCATCCTCGATGTACAGGTGCAACTGTGTAAACTTGGTCATGTTTGCCAACATTTGATTTCACCTTTCCCTGCAGCTCGGAGGTAGCTGGAACTCTGATTTTATGACCAAGAAAATAAGTTTGTAGGCATGTGCAGCAAGGAAGGGAGAGCCAGATCTTGGTTTTGGGGTGTAAAAAGTCCCTCTTTGCAATAGAGAGAGAGGATTTTCATTCCCTTTGTGTACAGCATGATCCAGTGTGGCTCTTGTCCCCTTGCACTGCACAAGGTGTGAGTGGTACCTGCAGGAGAGCTGGCAGAGGTGGTGAGCAGCTCTATCACTTCTTTGCAGTTCTGTGTTCTTAAAGGATGGAAATGGCCCAGCTCTCTTGTCTTGGCAGTGCTGCGAAAGTCAGAGCATGTTGTACTGGAAAGAGCCATCCTCCCTCCTGCACTGGCTGATAGAAATCCCAGGGAGGATTTTAAGCAAGGATTTATTTGAAAACAGATGAAAGCAAACAAATTAATCAGCTAGCAAAAAGAAAACGATGTTCTGGAAGACTTAAGCAGTCTGACTCATGAGCCAGACCTGCAGCCAGAGGCAGTGGCAGGCTTGCCAGCATGAATACCCAAGGAAATCATGGAGCAGGACACCCATGTCAGTGAACAAGACGCTGCAGCAGCCTGCTGCTTAGGTCTTGTGTTTGCAGTGAGTAGTGGGAGGGAGGCAAGGAGGATGTGCTGCAGTTGATGTGCTGCAAATGCTTCCTCAGCAGTTACCAGAAGAAGGAGCACAAAAAAGAAAGCCCTTTTCTGATTAACAGCCTTCCTCCTCACTAAATCACTCCATTTATGGTGCTTTCAGAAAGGAATTGAAAGTATGCCAGTTTGGTGCTGCTGAGTGCCTCCAATTCTAGTGTTGTGATTTAGGGTGTGTGGTCACCCTAAAGGAGCTGCAGTGCTCTGCTCTGTGGCAGGGCCACCAGCATGTCGCTATCTGACTGGGAAGACCTTTATTCTACCACTGAGTTGTGAGGTTCAGGCTTTCTCCTCTGCTTAATATTTGTACTGGTAATTTATGAGGGACAGTAGGTGCAGCCAGGAGTGGGTATATTGATCTGTTCTTGTGGAAGGGAATACTGCAATATTCTGCCTTTTCTGAGAGAAACAAACAAACCTCTCATCTCACAGTGTTGTCACAGAGAGAAGACTCTGTGCTGGAGTCCCCATATCTTGGAAGTAGATAAATGGGAGTCATAAGTAGGAGATACGTAAGAGAAGGCTTAAAAATACAGGTAGGTATTAAAGTTTCTGTTTTGGCTAACTCAGACATGTTTAACAGCTCCTGTCATCAGCTGGGAAAAATAAAGGCAAAGTAAGAATGTGTATTTCCATTTTGTAATGAATTTGCTTAGACTCCATTTATTCCTGTTCTGAGTTTACCTTTTGGTGGTAGCCTCCTGGTAGGAAAGTCTGCTGGAAAGGTGCATTTGAACTTAATGTAGCAGCTGATCCACAAGAGATGAATTTTAAACTTGCAATCCTGTGATTCTGCTGCGGCAGCACGATACCAAGAGTGACAACTGTCTAAACGTTAAAACGACCCACCCCATATGACTTGGAGTTATCATTCCTAGCACTGAGCTGCAGTAATTCTTTACCATGGTTTTTGTAACAGAAGCGATTTTCGATAGCAGATGCCTCAGATAACATTTCCCACTGTTTGTTATCAGGAAACATGCAAGCAGAGAGGAGGGGATTTACTTATTAAATGAGATGTTTCAGGTTTTTCCCCTATTGCAGCTTGCATCCAGCTGCAGGTGCCGGGCTGGAGCTGACATTAGTTGCCAGTGAGGGCTGGATGGGGAGCTTCTTACTGATCCTCACCTGGTGTCCCTGAGGGCTGCGGGACCATTGGTGGTTGCTGCTGCTCCGCAGTGCCACGAAGATACATCGTGTCCCCAGAGAACCTTGTTATTTTCCTGTACAAAGACACCTGACTTTGCTTTGCACAGGAACCCATTTCCTGCTGGCTGTCCCCAGCACCAGGGGTTAAAGATGCCCTTGAAGGACCAGAGAATTGCAGTTCAGGGGTTCAGAAGCAGCCACTGGGCAGGCAGCTGCTTCCCATGAAAGGTTAGCAGCATGTATTGCACCCTAACGCACCGTCCTCCTGAGTACATCCTGCCTGAGAGAACACGCTCACTCAAGCCTTTACTGGAGATCATCGTTCTCTCCCTATCTATTAATAAGCAGGTGATGTCAGCCTGTGACTCCTTCCTTCCTCCAGGCAAAACCCAGCCACAATGAGCAAATAATAGGTGAGATTTGGAGAGGGGATGCTGATGGTGCTGGAATCCAGGGTGACCCCAGGAACAGGCACTGCCACTGAGTCAGAACATGACATCAACACTCCTGCTCCACTGAAAGGGGTTTGCTATCTGCAGAACAACCGGGCTTAAGCCTGTGCTCCCATTGTGTTACAGTTAATGCTGGCATTCACTGGCAAGCAGGGCTGCTCTTAGCTAATCTGATCAAACCTTGTTTAATGGGATGGATAACAGCAGTGGGAATTCTAAAGGGGTGATGCCATGCTCTGGTCTGGAAAAGAAAGTGTGCTCAGGTCACAGTGGGGAGTCACCCTTTCACTTCACTGCTTATCCAGGTGTGTGTTCTGGTTGGGGCAGGGTGAGACTGCAGATGCTGTGGGCAGCCCTTCTGGAGCAGAAGCAGCTTTTTGGCTGGCTGGGAATGGAATATAAAACTGGGGTTTACCTCCCCTGTCCTCCTGACACCGCTTCTCTCCAGCTTTGCCATTCTCTCAGACTTCAAGGGGACTGTCCAAAGCATTGGGAGTAAGTGCGTCAAAACGGCCTAAGGAGAAGAAGGGGACATTTTTGTGTCTTCCATGCAGAGAATTTGCAGGGTAGAGAGCACAGTCCTGTGGGGGGTACTTTTTCCATGTGCTTGTGATATTGAAAGGATGGCTGCCGGGTGAGGAGCCCTCTTCCATGGGGCTTCCAGATCCCCCTGCAGCAGGCTCTGGAGGATGCAACATAGCCTTCTCTTCCACTCTCACTCCCCACTAACACAGGTTTTTACATAGCCCTTGCCTTCTGCATTGCAAATACTGCACTCTTCTTGGAGTATAATCATAGGACATTATATATTTCTGGTGAACAGCAGTGGCTTGTCCTTGAAGATCTAGGGATGGATACATCTCCTCTCAAAACTACAATGGGGACAAATCTTCTGAGCTATGTAGAGAGTCCTTTCACCTGATCTTACTCACAAGTGTGTCTGGTGGACTGCAGGTACTCGTGATCTTACTTTGCTGTCTCTCCAGTGAGTGTGTGGAATTCAGTGGTGACCCCTTCCATGCTTCATGTTGCTGTGCACCTTGGGACAGAGGGTGATCTCAGCAGGTAGAGCCTGGCAAGCTGCAGGGTACCCTAGCACTCATATGCAACAGTTCACTACAAAACAAGCTTCCAGTGAGTATTCTGGTGAAAACAGGCTTTGGGGTAGATTTTCCCCTGTGTCTGTAGTCCAAACCTCCAGCCTCAGATGGTGATGAGTATGAAACAGAGGTAAGTATGAGGCTAATTACTTTTGAGATACGAGGTGTGAGAAGGGTAGAAACTCAAGAACTGGAGATTACTGGACTATGAAGATTTTTCTGGGTTATTCATTCTTCCATTGCTAATCAGTCTGTTGCTTTATAATTGCATGAGCCAAAGATGAAGTTTTACTCTGCCCCATCCAACAATCTCCCACAAATCCCAAGTTGGGGTAGCTGGAATCTGCTCTATTCTGCTTATTCCCAACTAGAAATCCGGTAGCTTTAATAGCTGTCATGAATCAGAATACCTCTGAGGAGGATGCCATGTTTTCAGGAGACTGAGCAGGTATTAGAATGCCCTACTTTGCCCCTTATCTGTCTTGATTTGGCTGTTGCAGGAGAAGTTGTTTTAGTGCCACTGTTTGTTCCGCGTTATGGATTGCGATAGTGCAACACTGCTCTGTTTGGATTCACAGCAGGTCCATGAGGAACCACTTGAATCCCAAAGAAGTCTGAAAACCATCCCTTGCAAACACGTGCACCGATACTGAGGTTTTATATAACCGTCTTTTAGACACAGGCTAAATCTAGGGCTACCACTCTTGTAAAAGCAGTGCTCTCTCCCTAGGAAAATAAAAACGAAGCCAGCCTTTTCCAGACAATTATTTCCAGGCCACATAGCAGCAGTGAATGATGTGAAATGATATTTCAGTAGCAGCCCTGAGTACAAGGGTTGCATAACCAGGCACTGTCCTGTGTCGAATCTCAGTGGATGTTACTAAGAGGACAGGGTGTTTTCACTCCCAGCTAATGCAGGCGGTTTGGGGTTTGCGTTGGTTACTCATGCAATCCATTTCACTGTGGCATGGCTGGTTCTTATAGGTGGCTGTGTATACATCTATAATATATATACATATACAGCAATAATTACCTCATTTGTAATAAGCCTATGACTAGAACAGCTTACTTCAAGTGAGAACACATGGATTTAGCTGGAGTCTGCCACTGACTTAGTATATGAACCCAGATAATCCATTAATTTTCCTGCAGCTCGTTATCCTGCATGGAATTTGGAAATTGTGACACCAATCCTTACAAATCTCTTGGTCATCTTTGCTAACCTTTGTGGTAGGAAGTCAACCCAAATACTCTTATTACAATAAGGAGGGGTTTTGTTACAGAGGCCTAGGAATTCAAAGCAAAAGAATTAGTTTCAGTTACATTTGATAATTATGATCAAGCCTTGGTAGCCTCCAGTTTAGCAGCATGACCTGCAGAGAGTTCTCTTTGCCAGGTTTCCCATGGGCTTTATTTAATGTCATGACTCTGAACACCAAAAAAGGCAAGATAACAACTTTATGTTCCAATTTCTCTGTTTCCAGGATGATTGAAAAGAATCTGAGGGAGGGTCAGAATTCACATCTGCACCCACGTTTTAGTTTCTGCTCCCTTTGCTGCTCAGTGATGGTTCAAGTGATGATGTTCAGCCAACTGACATGTGAGTTGATCCAGATCTGTCTCCAAAGTCCATATTTGGAGCTCTGAAAGCCAGTGATGTATGACTGGTACTTAGGTTTAGTGGGCCCATCAATGCATAACCTAAGCATGCTAAATGGCTGGGCCAAGTGGGGCAGAGACACCTAGCAAGAACAACATGTCACTGTTCTCCAGTTTTTATTAATGTGCTCATAATGTCCTGCCAGATGCTTGGTGTAATATAAACAAAGTGTCCTTCTTCTGAGGAGGTTGCAGAACACCTAGGAAAGGATGGGAAGGAATATGGACATGCTTTTAAGTACAGATCAACTAGGTTCCCTAAGGAAGTGTGTCGCAATGAGGTTTGAAAGTGTCCCTGTACTGTGGTTGAGCTCAGAGGTGAGGAACAAGGCATGGCTACATGCACCGGTACATTCTGTCTCATATAAAGAGGCCAACAAATACAGATGTGAGAACTTTGTGTTTTGAGAGTAAAGATTTACTAAGAATGCAGTGTTACCTTGAGCTGTAGCCTCAAACTCAGTGTCTGTGATGCTGAGGGGTGGTTCTAACCATCCCTCTTTCTAGGCAACCCATTCCTGTTTGCTTGTGAGATACCTTTGCTGTTGCACAGGCTAATGTATGTGCTATAGATGAAGGTACTGCTTCGATAGGCAGGCTGAGAAACACTACCTTTGACAGTTTGTGAAATGAACAGGTAGGCAGAAAGTGAGCCCTGCTTTCATCTTGTGCACGTGCAGTTGGACAGAAATGGCTTCCTCAATCAGGAGCACATTAGCTTTCATCCCCCCTCCCCGAGCTGACATCTTCCATCACTGAGCTACTCTCCTCTTTGATCTGCTTTTTTGTTTTCAAGCAGCTTATTCTTTCATCAAGAAAGATCAGCTTCTCCTGTGTGCAGAACATCAGTAAACACACCAGAGACAAATGGAAGAGATCATAATATGAATTTATCTTCTGAATAAGTTCCTGTTCCAGAAAACTAAGCAACATCTCTTTCTCCCCAGTGACATTTCTCTAATAACCATTTCATAGTAACAAGGCTGTGAACAAAAGAATCTTAATGGCTTTAGGGTGTTGTAGTATTCAGTCACTGTTCAAGGTGGAAGGATTTAGACTATAAGGTTTCCAGATACTCCTGGCATTTTTAGCAGGAGCAACAATAGTTAAATGACATATTTTAAGGTATTTGTGCCTTGCATTTCACTATGGTACAGCCAATTTGTCTGTTAGGAACTGGTACAAAGCAGCTTGAAGTCTGTGCCATTCTTTCAGTTAAAGAGCCTTCTTCCAGGCCTTTAAGTGAAGGTCAGTATTGGAGTTATTCCCTTCATGTGTTCTCTAGTGAGATACATCAATAACAGGGCATTACATCCCCTTTCTATTCAGGGGGACTAAGGAAGTTGCTGCCCTGTTTGGTCAGTAGCTCTGGGAGTACAGCTCCATCCATGGGTCTGCACTGCCTCTTCTGACTGATAGTGCAGTGCCTGGATCCTGAAGGGTCCCTGTAAAGCTGTGGGCTCCAGCAAGTCATGAAAGAGTTCACATTTTAATTGAAACATTGATGTTATAAAAGATGCATGACACACTAACAGATAGTATTTAGGAAACTCTAGTAGGAATTACATAAGAATTTGTTATGCAATATTTAAAAGCTGTGATATTTCATCTAGTTTGCTGCCACTGCTGCTGGAGAGCCCTTCCCTGGGCCACATCCTACTTCTTGTGGCTGTTTTCATAGCAGAGCTATGCAGATAGCTCACTGTGGAGTTTATCTTTGTTGCCATCAATGAGTGTATTACGAACACCTCAGTTATACTGTGGGCTCCCTTGCTTCATGACTAGCCTGTTAAACTCACATAGATGCTTGTGAAGTTGGTTATCATGTGGATGGGAGCCAAGATTTAATTTCTGGCTCAAAATTCATCACTTCTGCTTTCAGACAGTATCCTTCCTTCTAGCTTTTATTTATTACTCTTTCAGTAAATGTATTGTAGTGGAAGGAATTATCGTGACAGCTCTGGATAAAAGTGCCCTTGACATATAACCATTATCATTTCTCCTCCCTATCATGTGGCAGAATATGACTGGTTCATTTATGATTCATGCTGTGTAAAGGACTTGCCTGTATTCTATATAAATGTTTGTGATTTTCCTCCTGGCTTTAGACATCCGTGGGTTGAACAGTGTGCCCATGAACAGGGGTCTCCAAGTGGATGTCCTGACTGGGGACAACTGGGGTTCATTCCCTCTTATTCATTCCTGACTGGGGACAACTGGGGTTCATTCCCTCTTATTTATTCCCCTGCTGTATTCCTTCCTTCATTATCACATGTGTGATGGGAGCTGTGAGAACAGTCCATCTTTCCTGCCTGTCCTCTCATTTGGCAAGTGCAGAGACTGGGGTAGGGAATTTTACTTGTAATATGCCCTGTCAGGGGATAAGGCTTAACAGGCTTTTTTTAGTCTCCAAAAAATGATGATCCTCAGACTGTTCCCATGTTTATTTATTAAAGGATGAGGCTTCCAGCGAATCCAAGTCTTACTTTGCAGGGAACATTGTGTTAATGTCTTTCTGCATGAGCCCCAAATACTTTGTTTTCATTACACAGGCTCCTAGTGACTGTGGGGAGGACCAATAGCTGGTTGCTAGTGGCTGTCGTTGTTATCACTTCATGGCAGGTGATACAGTAGTAGCCTGCACTGAGTTTGTTCTCCCTCTGCTTTGGACACATAGTTGTTTGTCCATATAACTAGCAGTTGCTCCATGTTCAATTTGTCATCCTTGCCCTTGAAAACAGAATAGGTTTTTGAATACACTGCAGTGTGCAATATATACTTCCTATTCACTGTAGCAAAAGCTGATGAGTAACTGTGGGATTGGAAGAGGAGAAGGAGGTGGCTTCCACTAAATAAGAGCCACTGGAGGCAGAAGGTGTATGGTAGGTATATGGTGTATGGTAGATATATGGGTAGTGAGGAATGCTAGAGACATGAACTAAATGGGTTATCACTGAGTTTTCCTCTTTGCCACTGCTGATTAAATCCCCAGTTGGACATAATGGGGGTGAGACACTGTTCTCCTCTCATTTCATGCTAACGTTTTCAGGCTGTAGAGCTCTCCCTAGGAAATCTGTGTTGCAATTCACTTGCTGCACAGCTGTACTGTAGGTCTAATGTCAGAGGCAATAACTGCCCAGCCAGGTTTCAGAAGCCACACTGCCATTTATTGCAACGTGAGGAACATCCTTTGAAAATGTCTTATTTAAAGTGTGTGACACTGAGCCTTCAGAACTGCTGTTTCCTTTGGAAATGTTGGCTGTAGTGATGTGAGCAGGGCACTGCTCCCCTCTTCCTTCTCTAGGGAAATGGGAATCCGTCATCTTCCTCCATGTAGCTTGTATCCAACTGGCACTGCAGCCATCAAAACCCAGTGACAGTGGTACACAAAGGAACAAGCAGAGAAAGCTGCTTTTCTCAAATTGTACTACCTTTCGTTATCAGCCTGTGATCAATGCTGTGGTAATTGGTGACAACAGCTGAGGAAATGCTGGTTATTACAGGAGGTGAATGTCCCTATCTGTCATCTGAATCCAACTCGCTTATCTTCAGATCGGAGCATGGGGTCATTAAAGCAAGATAATATTATTGCACTGATGGAACAGGCAGTCTGCTAAGTTCTTGGATACCAGATGGTAAATGCAGCTTGAGCTGGCAAATTGTTGCTCTTCTTCCTGCCGTGCAAAGGCTTTTTATCTACAAGCATAATAAAAACAGAACAGAAAACCAAGGAGAAATTTCTTTAATCAAGCATGAGAGATTTGAAAGAAAATAATAACAAGGCAAAAACCTGAGATCAAAGTACACAAACAGATTCTGCCCCAGTGCTTTCTGATTTGTTCCTCTTGCCTGAGAGCTGTGAGGACCAAAGCCTGCTGATTTTATTGTACAGAGAAGCCTAATGACCTCAGTAGGAATTTATTAATAAAATAAGGTACCAGTGAGCACAAGTCTGTCCAGATTTATCATATATAAATATAGATTTTGCAGATACTTCTGAAATTCTGCAATTTTCCCAGAATAATGGGGAGGGATGAGAGTTGTAGAAAAGGCAGAATTAATGAACAATTAATAAACAATAGGACCAGTCATGTTGATGATTGGTCTGTAAAAGTGAGATTGAGTTATAAAGACCTTTAAGACATTGGAGCTGCCTCCAAGTACAAGCTTTGTCATAGAATCACAGAATGGTTTGGGTTGGAAAGGACCAGTTCCAACCCCCTGCCATGGGCAGGGACATCTCACACTAGACCATGTTGCCCAAGGCTCTGTCCATCCTGGCCTTGAACACTGCCAGGGATGGAGCATTCACAGCTTCTTTGGGCAACCTGTGCCAGTGCCTCAGCATCTTCACTGTAAAGAACTTCTTTCCTAGATCTAACCTAAACTTCCCATTTAAGTTTAAACCCATTACCCCTTGTCCTATCACTACAGTTCAAACTAGACAACACGAGTCCTTGGCAATGTGGTTTGGAAGGCAGTCCTGTCCTGATGGGGGGATCAG
>NW_009915920.1:99614-122430 GCF_000696875.1 Nestor notabilis | reverse complement strand
GGGAAAGAGAAATCTTTCCATCTCTAAATTCAAAAATAAAGGAATCCTTCTGGGGCTTCACAAACATAAAAAAATCAGAGTGCCTCTCCAGAGCATATAATCTGCCTTGAAAAGCAATCATGAAACCCTCCGCAGATCTAAATCCCAAAGGCAATCAGCATATTTTGGTGGAAATCTTGAGGGACTTGAGTTGCCTGGTCTCCACTATACAAACAAATAAATGCCACTTGTCCTGCAATTTCCATCATGGGATATAAATGTGCTTGGTTTTGTAAGTTCACAAAGATGAGGGCTCCAATTTCTATGAGTCCAGCATTTCTTTTTGGTGGTATCACTCATGGCCGCATCCTGTAATGCATTTAGCCATTGTGGGGAGTGCTTTATTCTGTGAACAGTACCAGGGCAGTCTCTGATTTGGTTACGTTCGGATCTAAAAGCAGAATCTAATTTCTTTGATTTGCTTTATTTCAGTAACAAGCCTTGCCAATGTACCGACATATTTCTTCCTGCATGAATAGGGATATGACTAAAAAAGTAATTCATGGTCATTCTGATACCAAGGATTCTGTGAGGGAAGGTGAGGACATCCATTGAACTGCCCTCTGCCTCTTGCTTTCTGTAGCACATGCGTACCCTGCTCTCAGACCCATTGCTTTGTGCCTGAGACCACAGGAATGGTTGCATGGGGTTGGGCCAGAAGCCCACCTACCTCCATGTCCCTTCTCTGGCGTTGGTGCCAAAGCAGGTATCTAAGGAAGAGTAAAGAAAAGGGCAAGCATCTAATGATACTTCTCCTACTCTCTAATGATTTGCAGGTAAGGGATTTCCTGAGGCAGAAAATGTCTCATTGACTTTGGAAAGTGGGCCATTTGCCCCAGACGAGTGGTCTGTGATGTGACTGTCCCATTCACTGAGCTGGCACCATTTAGGGAGTGTTTTGATCAACCCAGATTCTTGCCTCAAACTAGAGTGCTCATTTGAGTCCTGATTCTTTATTGTTGTTGTGAGTTTTCCTGTTTGTGGCCTTCTCGTTTAATGATGAGTGCTGCAGATGGCTTATAAATTGAGACATATTTTAAACTAAGAATGAAGCTGGTTGTGTAACCTCAGCTGCCTTGGGATTTGTACTGGGGAAAGGAAAAGAAGAAAGAATTTCCCTGCAAGTACTCAGCAGACAATCGCTGCTCAGTGCATGAAGGCATGGATGTCATTTTACATCAGCTCTACTTGCTTACATTCCTTGCGGCTGGAGGCAGAATTTAAGAAGCCATTGGACAGAGCTGATAGAAGGAGGTAATAAAACAGCACAGAAGGAACAAAGAAATACAAACTTAACCAGATAACAGCATCAATCTGAAATGAGCTCTTCCTAAGCTCTGTGGTTTTAAGGAAAAGAAATTGCTTACTTTCTGTATTGTTTGCTGTTGCAAAGGGGAAAACCCCAGATAGCAGTGTAGTTGTACTTTAATACTCCAAAATCAAAGGAAGGTTTACACTGGGAGGTTTTCAGGATGTCATTTACCAGTGTGTTTTCCCCTGCTGCTTAGATTCCTTCGTGGCAGAGAGGTATTTGATGGGCAGAGGGAACGTTTTTAAGAGCTGCTCTGCAGCTCCTGCCCTCCTTCGTAAAGACCCTCAGTTTGCTCCTCTGAGTGCTCTTTGCTGGTGCTCCATAGCAGCATTTGTGATGAAGCTTTTTACCATCCATGGGTGAGTTGAGGGTTTCCATCCTTCTCATGAATGACAACCTGACTTCATGCCATGGCCTCATCACACTGGGGCTGTATTGCATGGTGTGGGGTAGTGGGGACAATACCAGCAAGGTCAAGGAATTGCAGTCTGATGGAAGATGGTGCAGACCTTCTCCTCAGTGGACCAGAAGCTCCTGCAACCACATTTTCACTTGCTGACATGGCTTTCCATCAGGTATTAAACAAGATCATGGTGTAACCCTGTAGCAGACTGTGGCCTAAGCAAAGTACCATATGGTGGTTCTCAGAGCTGCTCCCTCGTGTCACACCTCAGATGTGTTCTCAACTAGGAATGTTTTCTTCCAAAGCATTTTCAAGAGGTGGGCTGTGATTCTGGACAAACTCCTCGTGAATCCTCTGTGTCATGCATAATCCTGATGAATTCTTCTGACCTTTGCTTTCTCTAACGAAACTCCACAATAACGTGTTCTTCCAAAATAATCCTCAATGCTTTCAAGAAGAAAATTTGTCACTTCTAGCCAGACAGTTAGGGTTACTTAGCACTATGTGTTTAGTGTCACTTGAGAAGCTGTAGGGTACCACCTGATCTCTAGCAGTCTCTCCAGAGGTAAGAAGACCTCTCATGGATCCGTATTTGCTAGATCCATGTGGAAGTCAGATGCTGCAGGACAGCCCAACGCAGCTGAATCGGGACAAGTCCTCAGCTACATCCAGTTGTCCCAAGGTGGGACACGTATGTGCCCATGTGGTCAGATCCAGCAGTGGTGAGTACCGCGTGAGGACCAGCACAGGGGGAAGCACAAAGTTTCCCCTGCCCAGTTCTGTGGCCCATCTGCAGTAAGCCTGAAGAAACCTGGCAAAGGGCAGCCAGCAGCCCAGACCTAAATATGACACCAGTGCAAGTTTTACCTAAATAAGAACTGAACTAAAAAAGAAGTGTAAAGTCATTATGGCTTAGATCACTACAGCCTCATTCTTGAATATCCTCTGGCTGCCTTTTGCTGTTTTGGCAGCACAAAGCTGCTGCAGCCAAGCACAAGCAGCTGTACTCAGTTACAAATGCTGTTATGTTTCTGGAAAAAGCTGAGTGCTGGTGAAGCAGGCTCCTCCAGTGTTCTCTATTGATTTTCACCAGCACAGAGTGGGTGTAAAAGACTGCCTGATTGATCCTGTCCTCTTCCTTGCTGCACAGAGAAGTAACATCCCAGGGAGGATGGGGGTTTAATGGAGCTCCTTTAGTGAAGCTGCTAGCAAAGAGAGTAAGTTAGCTCTTGCCAGGCCCAAAGGCTGGTCCTCACTTTCTCTTTGGTGAGGCATGTGCTGTGGAGGATGCTGGCACCCCATATCCAAGGTGGCTTCTGACTGACAGTACAGTTTATGAAAGCATTTCTAACTGGATGACAAAACCCATGCCCTAAACCCCAACCACCAAACGCTGCCTGAGCAGAAAGAGGCAATACAGCATGGGCTGAGTTGTTTGCACATAGAGAGCACTATGCTGGTGGCAGCTGCTTTCTCATCCTGGGAACCAATTTAGCATCCCTTTCCCCATATGACTCAGACAATAAATTACACTTTAATCTAAATCTTGTACATTATTCCTGCTACAATAGCTGGGCAGTTCCTCCATTTCTTTTTTTAGCATCTCCCTTGGATCCTCTTTATCAGCTATATTGTTTCATATTAAATAAGTTATTTGGTGTAGGTAAGGCATTTATGGTCAGTATGAAAATGAGAAATACACAGGTACTCTGCTGAACATTATTTCCCTGTCAACAAACAGAATAGATAGTCTAAGCTGCAGATTTACCTAAAGGAAAGAACCAATGATGATGTGAGGAAGTATCATATCTGGAGCGGGTAATTTCCTGAATATTCTGCCCATTCCTCCTCTGCTTTCTGTCCCTTTTGAAGTCCCTGTGGAAAGGGACAGAGAATTTTTGTCACCCACCAACTGAGTTGAGCCCACAGCCTAACTGTGGCACAAGTCTCTGCTGCAGTAAGATTCTTATGGACAGGAGAATGTCTTCCTCAGGGGATTTTAGATCCCCAGCTCTTTAATATTCTCTAGCATGCTTATCAAAGGATGCTACAGATCATGGAACTGAGAGCTCACCTCAAAGTCAGTGATTGAAGTTAGACAAAACAAGCACTTAGATACTCTATTTCTGCAGTGGAAGTGAATATTCTAGATTGTGAGCTATACTTTGCTCTGGTGAGTCTGAAGACAACTCCAGTTTGGATCAGAGGCCATTGCCATCAAAGCTGGTCTGTATGCTCATGCAGAAAGGTCTGTATGAACAATAAACATTACAACGAAAACCAGTGAGGGCGGAAAATTCTCAGCAGGCTCTTGTGGAAGTGATACCTTCTGCAGAATCCCAGCCATCTCAGGAGAAGCAGATGTTTTGATTCTCCACCAGCAGACTGCGAAATGAAGCCTTTGATTGGAGCCTGGCTGCCATTTGTCTGTATTCACCTTAGCTGCTCATGTACATCATATGATGGTGATGTCCTTGAAGCATCCAGAATATCAGCATCCCTCTCACAGGAGGCTCTTAAATGGCTCAGTTACAGTTAATGGCAAACCTAAACTATTAGGAATGTTGAAGTGTTTAGTTTGGATCAGAAACATTAGGAATCTTTGTTCAGCATGCTGCATTCGTGCACATTTCCATTTCCTGGTGTTATTTTCTGCATTTCCTATTGTTGGCATTTGTGTTCAATACAGTCATAAAGTTTCAAAGCTTAAATAAAGTGAGATGAAAACAAATAAGCAGAAACAAGCTCTGTTCACTGCCTGTGTTAGATCACTGGCTGGTATGAGGTGCCACAGGACACAATAAATCATCTGTGTGTGACCACAGCAAGTGGTCACAAGGGCAAGGCACAGTTCTGCTGTTCACAGCACTGCTGAACCAAGTAGTCTTGTCAATGTGAACAATTCAGGTCATTCCTGGATAGTTTATTGCCCTTAGAGCATTAATCTTAAATGAGTTATACAAGAATAATTGCTTGTTCCTGGTGCTTTTCATACTGCTGTGTATGATTTCCACTTTCAACCTGACACACATGACTGCTATGTTACTGAGATGTTTTTCATAGCAGTTTCCAGGCAAATTTCATATATGTGTTGGAAGAGAAAGAGCAGAGACCTGACTGAGGTCTTTAAGGGTGAAAGGTATCAAAAATAAGCCATAGTTTTGGGGGGTTTGTCCTTTCCTTTTGTATGAATTACTACAGACGTGTGTTATTGTATGGGCTTCAGTACATACAGTCTTAATAAGCAGTCTGCAAGAGGAGGGTGACACTTATCATACCTGATTTGTCCATGAACCTAGGACAGTGTGTTATTTCCTCTTCATTTCCCTAACTCTGGATCATATTCAGCTCTCCCAGGGCCTCTCCTACCTTCTTCATGGGTCAGCAGCAGATCCTCCCCTCCGGGGTCTCCCTCCTTTCACCCCATCCTACATTTTAATCCATTTCCTCTGACACCCTCCCAGGTGATTCACTGCTGACTTGCAGTTCCTCTGGTCAGGCTCCTTGGATGTGTGTCCCTGCCTCCCTCCATCCTTCCCAGCAGGTCTTTGGATAGCCCTGAGCTGAACAGTGACCCAGGCTGCTCTGGAATGGGATTGCCCATGTTAGCAGCCACCTCACAAGCGCAGCCTCTTAGTGCTCCATCGTCCAACACGTGTGAGTAAGAGGGACTTCTGAGATGGATTGATTTATGTTCTGTGTTTCTAAAATCAGTTTGAATCCAGCTAGAGATTGTGTGCCACGATTACCCTTTTCCTCTTTGCTGCGTATATAGCACACCTGCTTTTTATATTAAATTGCAAACTTTTGAGGGAGGCAAGTTCTGTTTTTAACTCAGTCTATAGTGCCTAGTACAGCTGGGGTTTGTTTCGTGGGGATTCTGTCTGCTACTGCAATATAATGATTAAATAACAACAAAAGGAATCTCTGGGGCTAATGCATCTGCCTAAAATCTGGATTTTCACTCAGAATTATGTTGCTTCATGCCTAAACCCAGCCTTTGCTGTGCTTGCATAATACTACTATTTCATGACAACTGCACCACAGCGAGCTATGGGGTATTGATCACTCCAAGAAATTTGAAGGAAAGCAGCAAAATTAGAATAAATATAATTCATTTGTTTCCCCCCAGCATTGAAGGTGAAATGCTGAGTAAACAGTATGGGGAGGCTCTGGGGACATGAGTCAAAAGTGTGGTGTCCGGGGCTGTCTGTGTTAGTATGTGATGTGAACAGCACTGGGTCTAGAGGAGATACTTGGTTTTTTATCTGCCTGACATCTAAATGGACAGTATTGCCTATCTTTTACAGCTCTGTGAGGCAAAAAGGTGGTGTCACCCAGTTTCATAGCTACAGTGCTGAACATTGCTCCCTAACACGGACATGAGGGGTCCTATTCCTTTCTTTGTCTGCAACCTGCTGGTTAACACTTTGCACCCTTTATTGCTGTTGGAACAGCTTTTTTGTCTTCTTGTTCAGCAGCAAGTTATCCTTTATTCCAGGTATAGCTTCATGGTAGTTACGTGTGTAAATTCATTATTTTGTTACTTTTAAATGTGAGGTAATACCCAGTTTCAGGCTAAATTTTGTCTTTCTCCCCTGCTGCTTCTTTTTCTCCATCTCTTGTGGGTTAAGAGAAGTGGGAAGACCTGAAAACAACTTGACTGCAACTTCTTGTTCTAAATGTATATATTAGGGTATATGCTTGTGTGCTTCTCTCCCAGCCACCTCAGTGTGAGCACACCAGCTACCAGGACTGCACTGCAATGGCGAAGTCTCCACTGTTGGCTATGGAGAAAGGCAGTAGTTTCCTTGTAGTTTGATGCCTGTTTTTCAAGTGCTTTCCTCTGTACCTGAGTAATGATAGTTGAACAACAGCTCATGAAAAAGAGTGGGAAAGTGAGGAGACCCTTTTAAGTATGATGTTGGGGAAGTACCAGACCTGTATCATCCACACTGCACACATGTACACTACTTATAAAGCAGTCATCACACAACCTGAAGATGAAGAAGAGGAGGACCAGTTTGTGCATAGAGGCTGCATTATTATACATGCCACTGGAAAATTGACCTGAAATGGAGACAAAATCCTATCTGTTGCAGCCACCTTCAGGAAGAGTGGCTTTGCTTCCTTCTGAGAAGTTGATATGCCCTCAGTGAGCAGGAGTCAGGGCTTGGTTACATGTAAATGCCTTGGAGCCCAGAGCAGGCTCTGACTGTATTTAATTTATCAGTCACTCTTCCATTAGCAGCTGAGTGGTGGAAGATGTCAGACATTGCCCAGTTTCATAGTTAATGGGTTGAACTTGTTTGCAAGGTAAATATCGCACAGCTTCTAGCTCTTGTTCTTTTTTTCCATCTCTCTCCCTATCTCTTTCTTGATCTCTACAATAGTAAATCATCTGGGAGAGAGGGGGAAAAGGGGACTGTGAACTCCTTCACTTGAACATGCTGTGCTCTGAACTCCTTATCTGGAGTCATGACACTTGGTTGTATCAGGTACCTTATGTGAATAAAGTCACCTTTAGTCCTAGATGCTTGCAGTACATTCCCACATTGGCCACATCAAACAAAAGAGTTTCCGGGTTGCTCAGGATACATGATTTTGAGAGGTCACTTCATGGCATCTGGGGGTTGTTTTCCAGCCTCTGCTGCATTATGAGTTTGAAGAGTCCTCAAATGTGTATTTGAGTGTCCTCAGTAACACATGTGTGCTAGCTGTGATAGCCTGTAATAATTCTAGGTGCAGTGTTTCCAGAGTAGTTCTGTTGATTTCCTCAGTTCCCTGCCTCAAACGCCTATGAGGGAGCATTGATGAAACTGTTTCTCACCATTTGGGCATAAAAGGTCTAGCTCCAATGGGGTCTGCAGGCAGCCGTGATTTCTGGTGTCCTAAAGTAGTGGTGCATGGTTTCTGTCTTGGCCTCTGAGAGCTTGGCTCTCTTCTAAGCCGTTATCAACTTCAGTGGAGGTAAAACAGAGCAGTTGTGGAGGATCTCACACCAAGTATTTTATGTCTGTCTTTCTCTGCTGATACAAATTATACAAGAAGTAAAGTGTGGAGCAAACACATCAGATAATGGGTGGTATTTGGATTAAGAAAGGAAATTCATGTGAGCAGCTGCACAGTGTTTGGAACAAGGAACTCTTATTGGCACAAGGAAAGCAAGGTCCTGCATTAAGTGAAGTAAGGTGACAGTGTCTGCGAGTAAAGCCTTACTTCTGAGCAGGTGAGGAAAAGCACATCAGCAACAGTTGCTCTGCATGAATAATGTGATCTGAATCCTGTGATTTTATACAATGATGAAGTGACTTTGTTCTCTTTCACTGAAATGAAACCATCTATTTTCATTCCCATCTTTTAATGGTGTATTTTTTAATATGCCGAGTTGAGATAAATTTCCTTTGATTCCACAGAACAGATGATAAGAGAGAGAATTAAAAAAACCCAAAGCCTTGTAGTTAAAAGACGCAGGTGAATTAAACAAGATATATGGCTTCAATCAGCTGCATCACATTACCTCTTGGTTGTGAAATTACCTCTGAGTTATGATTTGGCTCCTGTTTCTCATGACCATTTATTTGTGGTTTTCAGCCCTAATAAGTTACTTTGCTCTTGCTAATGCTGCAGTTTCATCTGAGTTTTGCAGATGAGCTCCTCTCTTGTGAAGCAGGTACATACTGTCTTCAGTTTACTGATGATTAAGCCCAAGGCACAGAGTAGCTGAAGGTCACACAGAGGGTGAGCCAGAGCAAAGCCACTAAGCAAACGTTGGACCCTGTGCCTTGTCTAACCTGTAACAGCTTGTCAAGTGGGTGAGCTCATTTCTACAGGGTCCTAAGTGAGGCCTCTAGGTCAGGTTGATAGGTTTGTGTAATTGTAAATAAGATTTATCAGTACAGTATGAGCACACTGCTGGATTTTAAACCGGGGGGGTGTTTGTTCCAGCTAGGTTTCAGGCTTCAAAAGCAGCCTCTAAAGAGACAGGATGTATTTCTATTTGCCTTAAAAAGAGCAGGCAGCATGAGATCATCCCCTTCAATTAGGCAGGGAGTGATCTCTGCAGTGGAAGGGGAGGGAATACACTGCCCCCAAATCTGTTGCTCTAGAGCAGGCTCTGTGGATATGAATAACATAAGTGATCAAGAGGGAAAGATCTTCAGTAGGAAACAAATAGTTTGCAGAAGGGAAGTCTCTTGCTTTGGCTTCATGGGGAAGAAAGAAGGGAAAGCTGCAGGAGTCATGAGAAACCAAAGCGTGAAATACAGGGAACAAATGGTGGGTGGCTTTAACAATCATTTTAGCAGGGTCAGAGAAGAATAAAAGGACTTATTGAGTTCACTTGCTGAGACAGAGTTCACACAGTGCTCATTTGGCTGGCAGAATGGAAAATGGCAGCAATCCTGGGAGTTAATGAACAACCCTTGGGCTGCAGACACATGATTACATGCCAATGAAGAATACAGTGAATTAGGGACAGCTGAACAGAAGCAGCTCTACTTTGGTGTCATGTTTTGTCTTGTTCTTCATTCTGAATGTTCTAGTTGCCTTTGGAGACATCTAAAATTTGCTATAAAAATTTTACAGCTTATGTCCAGGTCACACTTCTGTGGGAGCTGCCATGCCCCTGTTGTGTGGAAACACCTTGAAGGATAGTGAAGATACAGAGGGAGATTAAGGTTCTATTCATGCAAGAGTGGTTATTTCCAAAGCTACTGGAATCTGTTCAAAGCAAGAAGCTGTTTCAAAGAGTTATCCGATATTTGCTCATTCTTGCCACTGTTCATTCACTAAGCAATTGCCATTGTGATTTTTGTAGGGTAGCAAATACCCTGGCCAAAAATCACAGGGCCTGTGCAACAGTAGTGTCCTCTCTTAGTGCCTGCTGTGGTTTTTCAGTCATACCTTCAGAGGAGGTATAGATTTGGGACCCTTTTTCTTTAGTGAGCACGAGATTATCATGGCCTTCATTCAGGGGCTGAGAACACTGCCAGAAATCAATATAACTTCCCACTAAGCTCCTCACTGTAGATGGTTGTAGCACATCCCTGCTTGGCTCAAACACCATGCTCCTTTTAACCTGGAGACTGTCTTGCTGAGGTTCGCTCAAGAAACCTGGATTGAAGGTGAGTGAGGGATGTGGAGCTCGAGCTGCATCATGGCAGTGTGTGGGAGCCCTGACCTTTTGTGTCTGTGGCAAATGATCTTGGGATGGAGGCTCATCAATAAGCACATACAAAGACCACGAATGATTGCTGGCGTATATGAAGGCAGCCTGACTTTCTCTTTGGGAGGCTTTACTGTACCTCCTTGTGAATTGTACTCTGTTGTATTTAGACTTGTTAGATCTGTCTGGACACAAATCTAGCCAGCACTAGCCCGAGCCCCCATCTGTGGAGCTGTGCTTTTGCCATGCTTGTGGCCATGCTCTGGAGGAGACCATAGTTCAGAACTTCACAGCATCTTGGCAAGGACAGTTTTCAGGGGAACTTACTTAATAAGCACCCTGAAACCTGTCCTCTCTGGGTAAAACCTGATTCTCTAGTGAGGATAATTCCTCCCTGAATATGATAGGGTATTTTCCTCTCCCCTGCTATGAACTGACCCTGCTTCCTGCAGTGTGGAAAATGCATCAAGAAGGGCAGATGTTTGATTGAATCTTGCTGAACTTCAGCTCCCATGTCTTTGAAAAGTGAAAATACCAGATATTTTAATTACTTGAAGCCTCTGGGTTGGAGCCCTTGAACCCTGTTCAGAATGAAAGCCTGAGATACTGAGGGAACGGCCTGGAGTCCTTAGGCAAGAGATGAGAGCTGGGTAATATGCATGTAAAAGCACATTTGGATCTATGCTAGAGCAGAGGCTAAAGTTCCCCAGTTACTTAAGTGAGGTACCTCAAATGTCACTGACTAATCAAGGCTGTGTTTTGCTGTCATACCCAAGACAGGGGAATGGAGGCACCCAGAAGGTTGCTGTAGGCAAAGGAATTCTCTTCCAGAGGTCAGAGAAGACGTGGCTTGACAGTCATTAGTTTTACCTGCTAGCACATAGTTGTGGTATTGAATTACTGAATGTGCTGAGTGTGAGCTGTGTTCAGGCCAATTCTCACCAACCTTCCCAATGCAGATTCATACAGCATAATATCCAGCAAAGTCCTAGCACTTTGTACCTGGACACCTCTCACTTCACTTGCCCTCTAAAAGAAGACCTGTTTTACTGAGTCAGGTGGCTTGGCCTTTTCTTGTAATGAACAACTGTAGCAAATTGGCACAAATTATGTTCTCCTTGTAGTATTGTGGGACATTATAGCAAAGTCAATGGGGGCTTTTGTTGCTAAGAATGAAACCGACCAACTGTTCTATCTGGCTTTAGTAAGCACATGATAAGGTCAATTTTGGGGGCATAATCAAAGCCTCCATGGGATCTGGCATATCATATTGAAGTTTTTTAGCATCTGCTAACCTTAATTGATTTGCACACAGGACAGCAGATAGACTGGGGTGTTCTGAGATGCCACATTGTCAAGCCCCACCAGTTTTCTGGACATTGTGCTAGAAATGTTTCTTCTTGTTTGCACATCTTTCATCAGGAAAGACCAAGCTGTGTAGAAACAAGCCAGCCAAGTTCAAGCTGTGATCTCTTCTGCCAGGCTGGTGACCAGCAGTTCTATTAATTATAAAGTCTATTCTGGCTAGGGAAAAAAGGGCCAAACAAATGAACTTAAACATTTGAATTTAAACAACACATGGGGAGGTAGTAATTGTACAACCCTTTCTTTAATTTAGAGCCATGCAGCTCAGCTGCCCGACATTAGTTGTGAATTAGCAGATGTGGTTTTGCTTCCGTGTGAAACATCTGGTTACTGAAGAGAAGCAAAAGTGTTTTAATGGCTTTTCCCACAAGAAACAGTTCCATAGTAAACACAATTCCATATAAAATGGCTTATTTGGCAGACAGAAAGACTGAGGTGAAAGAGGGCATCCATGGTGCACTTCCACAAATGGCAAGCTGTCTGGGACCTGTGGTCACTCAGGTCGAGCAGATTTTGTTCTCCACGTCACCTTGAAAAGACTGCTTCAATTCCCTCCCCTTTCCCAGCAGTGATACAGTCTTCTAATTGTCCTTAGCTGCCTGTTAGATGAGAGTATTTAGCACCCAAATGCAATGCTGAGGAAGTCAACAGCGTTTCATAGCCATCATGTCTCCTACGAGCAATCCTATTGGTGACAGGAGAAGCTGTAACAGCAGTGTTGCTGAATGGATTTTTATAAAGTGATGAAGAGATCATGAAAAGATGATGAACTTCACTTACAATCTTGGGAATTGACACTTTTTGGTCTAGGAATATCATCTTTTGGTAAGATGCAGCCGTTCTATCGCGTTTCAACACTATCAGCCCCTGCCAAGTCCAGAAGAGGATCGTCAGCCAACCCCACTGTGAGATAGATAAAATATCATTAGATTCAAATGTTTCAGGTTAGATTACTTGCTAGGCTTATGGCAAAGGGCTGCAAAGCTCAGGACAAGTTACAGCATCATGTTGTACATGGCTTTATCCATCCATGGAATTAAAAGCATTTCAGAAAAGCTAATTGCTGCCATCCCAATTACAAAGAAGTGGCAGCATTAAGAAACTTGCCAAGGGTAACAAAACTAGTTACTGGGAAGAGCTGGAAGCAAGGCCTGCAACCCAGGAGCTGGGAGTTACTCAACATCCTGGCCCACGCTGCCTCCTAACAGTTCAGGGGTGAAACCATAGCTCCTCTGAAGCTGTGAAACTTTGATGGTTGACTTCAGTGAAGCTAAAATACAATCCCATAGGATTATTCCGCCTTTGTTCAAATTATCCAGACTTCTTGAGACAGTCAATCTGTCTGAACTCTTTAAATGTCACAGGGGCTTTGGTCCTTCCTCTGTGCTGGGGCATGTTTTCTTCTGAAGAAAGCCCAGAGTGGTGCACTCCATCTCAGCGGTGATGTGGCCTGCAGGCTGTACCCGCTCCCTAGTCTAGACAGGAGCTCATTAACTCCATTACATATACTGCACAGAAAAACTGATTAAATAAGCTTACATAAATGTCTGTGTATTTAAAATACATTATTTGCTTGATTTTTTTCTTAATAGGACACAAAAAGAAGTGGGAAATTAAGGAACGTTATATTGTGTTGATCAATGAGTATTACAACAAATATGAGCGCCAGGGAAACAAATACACAACCATTCTGGGGATGTAAATAATCTTCTATTAACTGGAGTGCTAAAGATCAGGGCAGCCTGTATTTCTTGGACCATGTTCCACCCACTTTATTCCTTGAGGATTTTAACTGAAAGTATCAAAAACTGAAGATCTGGAAGCAACTATCTACTCATTTGTTTATTCAGTGCAGGAATAGGTTTGCATTAGGCAGCCATCCAAACCCAACTTCTTCTGTTAAAAGGGAATGGGTCACAGCAGGACACTTAGAAATGGATCTCTTCAGTAGCAGCCTGCAAACACCCATTATTTCCAGTTATTTTGTAAATGAATGGTTTTTTTGCTTTCTCATGTATTACTTAAATGAAACACAAGCAAAACAAGTCTGAAATATGGGGAAAAATCACAAACATGAACAGATACATTTTCATTACATTTAAGTATTAAATTCTTTATGTATTTTAGTATTAAGTACTGTTAGACAAAGCGATAGTGCCAAGTGAGCACAGAAACTAAACAAGCTGTCTCCTGTATTTAAAGAGCAACGAGAGAGCAAGTTAGTGAAATCAGACCAAGGTAATGCTTTGTACTTCCATGGCTCAAAGGGAGGAATGACCCTTCCAAGATTGCTCAGAGGTGAAAGCCACCACCCTCATTTATCTTGAATTGCAACTTGCTCTTAAATCAGAGCTTGGTGGAACTCTTTGTGGAGTTACATGTCCAGAACCTTGTGAGGCAGTGGGAGAAGGTTCTCAATAAGTCCATCCCTGAAGGACACATGAGATTTAGCTTTTGTGGCTAGTTCCATTGAACACAGCTACAAGCCCATGGAACAGAGACAGGAACTGAGATTAGGTTAAAGTTGCCCAGTGTGCAAACTAGCCAGGGTTTTACTCATGTTGCTTGTTATTTCTTCCAGGTTAAAGCCAGCACATGCATGAGCTGACTGGTGGGCAGGAGTGTGTAAAGTTGTGATAAATTGATTTTGGGTCACAGTCTGAAGGACTGGGGGTTAGGAACAGCAGTGGTGCATGATAAGTATTTTGCTGTCTGTCTTGGAGACAGTTGTCCCTTTAAAGGTCATTTTGGCAAATTTATGTAATGTGTAATAGAGGGTTTTGATCCTAGACAATTGAAAATGTGTGTGTTAATCCAGAAGGTAATTGACAGTCTTTCAAGAGGATGTTGAAATCACACAGTTATTTTCTAAGCAGGGCTTTATTCTGTGATATTACCCATGTGGCTCAAAAATTCTTCAAAGAGGGCGTCATTCTCTATTCTGTTCTCTGCACGAAGAGATTGATAGAAGCAGAAACAGTGAGAGAAGGGCATTAGGAAAGGTTCAACTTAGAATTCAGATTTAACTCTTAGAAGGTTATGTCAGGTCTTATTTCCATATTCAACACTGGCTTGCTTAAACAGTGGAGTCTTCAGTTGCTCAAGTATTATACATACTCATCTCTTATTTGCTCTTTGGGAAAGATGTGGAATTCTTATATGAATAACAGATAAGCGAGACCATATGTGGTATAATAACTTGTATTCCTGTTATGTTGCTCTTGGCACCTCTCATATCCTCTGAGTAAGTATAAAACTGTGTCTCCCTCTTCCCCCTCCTCACAAGAGCATAGAGTCAGTTCTGCATTTGCCATTGTGCCGATGAGAAAATCCAGTTACAAGCCTATCCTCAAGAGTGTGTATGTACCTCTTCAAAAGTGATTGGTTTTAACATGGCTCACCAGGGTGTTTAGAGAAAGGGAGATGTCATGGTATCTGCCCCTTTTGCTTCTTGGAAAGGCTGGGCATAAAATGCATTCGGGAAAGAGAAATGTGAGTGCATACATCCAAATGTGTTTATGTTTTTAACAGCCTGCATTTGGAAGGAGTGTTAAGGTAGTGGAGTGGCTTTAGAGAGCTTCCTTTGATATGATGTTGAGGGTTCCACCTTAATTGGGGAAAAATCAGTGCATTTAAGAACAAATTAACAGTAATACAAATAATAAAGACAAATTCACATGGGATCCGAGGCGTGAATCTGATGTGCTGCACTGCAGGCAAAACTTGAAAGAAACTTCCATGTTAGCAGAACTGGAAGTGGACATTGAGGGCCACAACTGGGAAGTAACGTGTTGTTTTCTGTCTTTCCCAATGAATCCAGCAACAGTATCTTCTAATGGAACTAGAAAGAACTGAAACAACCAAGCCTCAGGATGTAGGGAGCTAGCTTAAGGATTGCATCTAATCCTCAGCCACTGAAAAATGTTATTATCTTCAGAAGACCTGGCTGAAAAATGATGTTTGTTCTCCACACACATAATCTTTATTCAGCAGGGTGGGTGGAAAGGAAAGGAAAAGGGGGAAATCTGGTTTCCATTGGAAATATTTTAAAATGGAAGTTTCCAACCACTTCTATAGCTAACGAGGAAATAGGACATTTTGTTGCAAAGATTTAATTGGGAAACAATTTCCGTTTTCCATCAAAAAGCTTTCCAGCCCAATTTTTCCGAGCAGTTCTCGTTGTCTCACATAGAGGCTGCTTGGAAGCTGATGGCACAGATGGGAAAGCGCACAAGTCTGCTGGCCTCGGGAGCATGGCATCCCGGGATGCAGGGTAGGGGAGGAAGTGATACTCAGAGCAGTTCTGGTTACACTCATCGGAGGGCAGTGGTGCACACAGTGTCCCTCTCTGTGCTGTACCAAAGGGTTGCAAATGTAATATACATGTCAGAAGGATCGTTTCATGCACCAGTGAAATGCAATCTGCTGTAGGTTGGAAAATAGCTATGCCTGGACCTCAGAAAAGGCTTAGATTCAGTTTGGGATACCATAGAAAAGTCAACATTTGCTAACAGTTACCAGCCTATTGGCATCTGAGACACCACATTTTCCATTTATACTCAGGGCAGGAAGTAACTGTGGTCTTTTCATATACCACAGTGTGGTAATTCTTCTGGCAAACGTTCACCTTTTAATGATGACCACTATATTTTCCATTGTTTGTGCTAGAGCTCTGTTTACAGCTTAAGGCAGTTACGATGCTCCGTGTTAATCATTTATCCATATGGAAATACATGTAACATATACTTTTTCAAACACTTAGAATACTCACATGGATCACATAAAGAGGGACTAAAGGAAAATCACCCCTCCTGGTCGCTGGCTACATTTTCCATCCTCTAAGTTTGCTGATGCATGTTTCAGTCTCAATTATGCTCATGGCTCTGATGAGATCAGACCAGGTGAAGATAAAACCAGCTGATAGCTGTTCCCTTCCTTGCAGGTTACCTCTGTGCAGTGTCTCTGAGGTCTGTTGTACCGCAGAAGCCCTGACTCCAGCCAGCTGTGCCCATTTGATCTCTTACATGGGGTTTATATCAAACCCCTGTGTGCAGCAACAAGCCAAGGCCACTTATTTGACCCTTGGGCATCTGGGTTTTTGTTTGACATAATTTGGAAGCACTTTTAGAAGCACAATGAGTAGGATCAGGGAGGATTTAGCTGTAACTATGCTCATCTTTGCCTGCTACAAATGCTGTGATCCATGAACTCAGCTGGGGCAAGGAACCCTGCTGCCAACTCACAGGTGTCTCTGTTGCTCATCAGAATACAACCATGTTTCCTTTCCTGCAGATGAATTAAGAGCAGATTTTAGCAGATTCCTTCCTCTCGCAAGGAAGGAAGCAGAGATTTTTCCCCACTTAGGCATGGAGGGTGTCTCAAAGCAGGACCTATGTTCTTTCTGTGTGACTGCTATGTGGGTATGGTTTTTTAGGGGAGAGTTGTTTGCAGAGCAACTCAAACTCTCCCTGCCTGGAGGGAGAGCCTTTCTTCCTCTGTGAGAGCAACCACCACCAGTGCCTGCTCCTTAACACAGACACAGTGAGGGCTTTTAACCAGTGGAAAAGCATTCCCAGCAAAGCCACCAGTACTGCAGTCTCTTTGGGGCTGCCCAGGGATGCATGGTCCATCCCTTACGTGCAAGAAGATGAGTTGCTGTGGCAGGAAGTCACCTTGGCTGAATGGGGAACCTCTCAATGAGTTTAGTGAACAGAATAAGCACTAAGAAGAGGTGGAAAAGAAGACAGGACATTGAGGAGGAATATAGAAGCATCTCCTGGGCTGGAAGGCATGGAAAAAGGCAGTCCCAGCCTCGTCTGGAGTTAGAACTGGTGGGGGGTATGAGGGGCAACAAGGACATTCCTTCAGCTACATCAGCAGCAGCAGGAGGGCTATTGCTGAATGGTGGTACTGAGATGAAGGACACTGGAAGGACTAAGGGGCTCAGTACTTCCTTTGTCTCAGCCTTTCCTGGCATGGTCTATTTGCCCAGGTCTCTGTGTCATGGCTCAGCACCTAGAGAGCTCCGGCATGGCCCCAGTGCTCACGGCATGAAGAGAAGCCTCACTCGAGCTGCTCATGAGCTCAACGTATCTCAAGACCCAGTAGTGGCCAGACCAGACACGAGGACTGAAACAACACACGTTTTGTTGGGTGACAGGCTCATCCAGTGAAAGGGAAGCTCCTTTTATCCTCCCAACAAGCAGGAAGAGTTTGTCTGATATTTCAGAGAGTAACAGATTTATCTTTGGGTGATGACAAGATGAGCACAACCCAGCAGCTGTCTCTCACTAGGCAGGTTTACAAGGACTACTCTCCCTTCTAGGCAAACACAGAAGGCCCACATTCCACCTGGCTTGGTATTTTGCAGTCACAGGGAAATCAGCAGGGAGCTTCTATGGCTCACATGAGAGGCAGGCAGGAGTCTGCCCCGGGGCTCTTGCAAGTGCAGGGCTGGTCTTCTGAAATTACAGAAGTTGCCTCTATTTGATGGTGTTTGAAGGCTCTGACCTGTTATATTTATTTTGCAGATGGCTTCTTTGACCTGCTGCTGTTTCTCGTTTTTTAATGAGGTCCTCAAGAAACATTTATCTATTAAATCAGGTCATTTAAAAAATTACATTTCCTTCCTGAAGCCTGCAGTGAGTTTTATGTCCAAGAAAACTGGGACATACAACTATCATTTCCCATGTGCATGATCACAGGACAATATCAGCAGAGACCAGGGTCATTTCTATAAAGTGAACATTGTTCCTCCCGTTGAAGATGGAGGGGGACACCACAATAAACCCATAAACAATGGGTTTCCATAGGCAGAGAACAAACCAAGGTCCTGTCAAACAGAGTATTTTAAATAGAACAAAAATCCTGACAAGTTTCAGGTTGGTTTTGGTTAGTTTTTTCTTCAGTTTTCTGGGTTTTTTTCCCCCCAGTTTTCCCAAATTATCCATTGTTTGTCTGACTGTAATTGTATTTGGAGCCCAGATTTATGTCATATGGAGTGTTCTTCCACCTGAGCTCAGAAGAAAGGTGTCAGCTTTTCCAGTAGATGACTTTAGAAGATCTGGAGACACACTTGTAAGCTGCTGGCATTCAGTAACAGCACTGGCTGGTGAGGGGACTAGCAAGGGCAAAGTCCGTGCCCCTGTTGTGAATGTTTTTAACACCCAGTGCAGGGAGGCTGTGAATAAAGTGCCCTTCGGGGGTATTCCTGAGTCTGTTTTGACTCAGAGGTTGTGTTTGAGAGAGCTGGTTGCAGAGGCTGAAAGCCTAAAGGGGCATATTTTAACAGCTTAAGCAGTTATGTTCCACTTCCCCAGACTGCTTCTGGGCACTGAGCCATTTGCTCTTGTAGGCTTTATCATTTTATTGCCCACAACACTGATGCACTGAGGATTGATCCTACATAGCACTGAATATGCCCCAAGTCCACCAGCCTGCTGTCGCTAGGGGTGATGTATCTTCAGTATCCTACTGGCTCCAGCACTAACATGCTTGAAATGAGAGTGCTGCATCTAGGCATTTTCTGAACTTGGGGAATCATGGTGGCTTTAAGCCCCACGCTGTGGGACAGCTAAGGATGATGGTGGCATTGGGTTGAGCTGCGGTGAAGTCTGAGTACTGTGCTATTCTGAGAGCTGTGCTTTGCCCTCCTGTTCTGAAATGGGTGCTGGGAAGCAAACATGATTCTTTCATGAGAGATACCTGGTTAAGAGTCCTGCTGGAAGCACACAGAAGCACACACGTTGTCCTTACGTGGGTGAACAAAATACTGGGATTAAAGCTCTCTGTTGGTGACCATTTGTTCTGTTTTGGCCAAGACCAACACGTGTAGGCACGGATCCAGTACAAAGTGATAGCAAAATGAGGCACGTACCATGATCTTGTTTAACTTCAGGTCGTTCTCCCACACAGCAACATGTTGTGCAGGGAGAGGCAGTGCCTCTGTGATTTAGCACTTGCATGTTTTCCCCCTGGTGTGTTTGCAAGAGACAAACCAGTAGAGAGTTTGCCAAGCTGTGAAGAGGCTTTAAACTTTTAGAGCCGTGACCACAATACACCAGTGGCAAAAAGCACTGGTGAGTTATGCAGGGTATGCTAAAACCAAGCACTGACACCACTTCCACAGCCCCGTGCCATACTCTCTACATGTCACATCTCTGCCTGGCTTTATTAGGTTGGTGTTTTTAACTTTCGGTTGAAACTAATTGGTTGCAGTGGAAACAACTGGGTGGAGCTCAGTGACACTGAGGATAAGATCGGTTCATCATCTAAGTTTAATGAGGCACTGGAACAGTTGCTGCAGCTTTGTCATTTCATTGTGGTTTCATCCGTCCCTCCCATGCTCTTTTTGTTTTACCCACCTACCTGCTGTCCCTGGGGGTATGGACATAGTGAGCTCTTTTGAGCAGGAGCTCTCTTTGTTTACACTGTCTTTTAAACAGTCTCAAATGTGCTGCTGAATTAATCCTGGAGGACAGCAATTTAGTTGTAAGGAAGCTTCATTTTTCCCATTTCCTGTGGTCAAAGGGAGGCACAAAAAGGTAACATGATTTGTGTGTAGTCATGCAATTGAGTGCTGGAATCATAGCAGCATAGAATGGTTTGGGTTGGAAGGGACCTTAAAGCTCATCCAGTTCCAACCCCCTGCCATGAGCAGGGACACCTTCCCCTAGAGCAGGTTGCTCCAAGCCCCTGTGTCCAACCTGGCCTTGAACACTGCCAGGGATGGGGTAGTAGAAAAGGGATATTATATTGGGATAGATACAGTTATATAGGTAGATTTATATACATAAATATTCATTCCCCTTCCCATACTCCCAGCTCTTACAATGCTGTAATTTATGGATTTTCTAGTTGTGAAGAAGAGCAATTTACCCTATGGTTACTTCTGTTTTCTTTTTGGTGTAAAAACTCTTTTGGTACAAAGTCTAGAGGATCCTCTAACAGACAGAGAATGAACTCAAGGTTAAATTGCAGTTTTTAAGATCTCTAGCATGTGATTTGGACCCAAATTTTTCAGTACAACGGCAGCCAGGCTGAATGTGATTTTTGGAAGGACAGATATATTCCTTTTGGGGATTATACTGGAGTCAATTCCTTGTTTGCCAAAGATAAGTCTGAAATGATGGCAAACATTGAGTCTCACTCTTTAAACATCTAAGGGTATGTGCTATACATAGAAACTGGGGGCTGGGGATAGGGGTTGCTTTAGAAGGGGGTGAGCTGTCATTGACAATAGAAAGACAAGATGTATTTATCTTGTCTGTACTTTAGAGGGATAAAATTATTCAGAAATAATTTTCTCCCATTTTTAGAGGTGCTCATTTTATGAGGTAGAACATAATGAGTATTAAAAAGCATTCAGCAGTATAAATCTGTGGCCTGCCTGATGATATTATGAAAGGTGAAGAGTTGCATTAAAGTCAACAGTATTTTCAGCTGTGTGTAAGGAAAAGCCCATAGGTATGTTTTTGTCTATGCAGTGAGTTGCTTGACTTTGATTAAAGTGGAGATTCATCAGGTTGAAGGTAGGGCATCTTTCTTGTGATTCCCTAACTTTCCATGTTGCAACTTGGAGGCATGGTTGAGAGGAACATAATGTGACAGATTGATGTGAGAGCAGTTTATACTCTTGCTGTTATCATGTGTGTCACTGTGGGTCCATGGACCCCTCCTCAATCCTCACATACAGCACCAACTCAGTGAGCATCAGCCCAGAAGCATCTTCTGTCCCAGCACAGCATTCAGTGCTGTCAGCATGGCTGGGGTGGCAGGAGCAGGCAGCACAGCCTGCCCTCATGAATGAGGGATGGGAAGGAGAAAGCATATGTGTTCATGCACTAACATCAGCCTCTGGATGAAGAGCCGTGGTACATTTCCTGCCCACACAGTGCTGGGTTTCATCCAGACCCTTCCCTCCCACCAAGCTCTATGTACAGCTCGTAAATGGTTTGCAATTGTGAGTGGTATGTTCCTGAATAACCCTGAACATTTTCAGGTATGTCTGTAATGTTTTCCACAGATGGTTCAGTGGTTAGGCTGAAGTTTATCAAATAGTTGAACTTTTGAGGGATCTTTTCCTATACAGCGAATCAGAACGTTGTTGGGAACTTGCTGGCATTTCAACATTGTTCCTTTTGATGGGTGGAGTTGATTTTGTTATCATTTGGAGCAGAGAAATCCCAGGGCTAGCGAAAGAAATGTTTAGGTTTGCTATTTGTTGCCTTCATTTGTTGGGATTTATTACCTTGGATGTTTGCTGGGTCTAACATTGAACATGCATCAGAATACCTGGTGAGGAATGGGCAATGCAGAGAGCTGCTTGAAGCAGAGCAGTTCGTGGGGGAACTCAGTGGCTGGCCTCGGGGTGCCCCAGGCTCTCCTACCGGGAAGTGTTTGGGAGCAGTGGGAAAGGAACCTGGACCACAGTGCTGTACACAGCTCCTGTCCCCAGCCCCTCTGCAGTCATTTCATCAGTGCTGGAGCACTGACGTGCTGACGGACCAGACAAGTCGAATGCCTGTGTTTCAGCACTTTCTTATCTGTCACCTCTCCTGGGGAGTGTTTTCCCTGGCTTTTCCAGCCCTGCCCTCCTGGTGGGACATGGCTGCCAAGCAGAGGTATGGTAGAGGAGACCTCTGATGTTACTGTTGCCCTGCTTTTCAGTGTGTAGGGAGTCATGCTTCTGCGCCTGAAGACCTGGAGCAGGGAGTAGACATGTGGCTCTGGGCCATCTCCAGGTGTCTAAAAGGACCTGTGACCTGCCTGGGATGTGTTTGCCATCTGGAAAAAGCAGACCACTTGTTTTAGTGTTTTAAAGGCTGTTTTCACTGACTCCCTATGTTAAACAGCTCTATTCGCTAGTTTAAAAACCTAGTTTAAAGGCTGGGCACTGTCACTGCTCCTGGTGGGAGCAGACAGCAATCCCAAGCCATCAGTCAGCTTTGGGGTGTTGCAGTCAATAGATACCCCAGGAGCTGCAGGCCAGGGCTCAGGCTAAGGGATGAGGGGAAGCAATGGAGTTTCTTCTTTCTTTATTTTGAAAGAAATAAAGAAAAAGAAATAAATAGAGGGAAAAGAAAAGAAAAGGAAAAGAAAAGAAGAGAAAAGAAAAGAAAGGGGGAAGAAAACCTGAATAACCTGAGTGTTTCTCGAGTCTCATTTAACCGTAAGCTTCTTACCCATTGTCACCTGTAAACAGATCCTGGGTGTCCTTTATCAATAATACCTGACTTGTCAGGGTGACGCGGTAAATAACACAACTAAGCTGTCTGCTGCAAGGACAAGAAAGGGAAGAAAAGAGCTCAACTTCTTAAAACCACTTAAGTTTTTCCTTTCTGAAATACATCGATAAATATAGTTCAGCCAGCACCCTGGTGGTGTCACCATGTCTGAGAGCTATGGCAAGCTTTCAAAGAAAGCCAGCAAAAGCCTATACTTAGAAGCAACCTTCAGCTTTTCATGCAAAGCACAGAAACAAAACGGGAGCGATAACAAAAGGCGGAAGGCGGTGGTTCGCCTACGGGTG
>NW_009915920.1:92441-99583 GCF_000696875.1 Nestor notabilis | reverse complement strand
CTGTACTCCTGCTGCTTTCCTGTGAAAGCCCTTCAGACGGTGATTTCCAGGAATGCAGCTGTGCCTCCTCGTGCACCATCACGGGTGCGTGCCCTCATGTGTCTGACCTTTTCAGAAGTGCGTTGACATGTTCAGAAATAAACCGTGCGATGTAAAGATAACGTATTGGATGGGGAGGGGATGGGAATAAACAAATGGGCCCCGAGAGAACAGGTCCTTTAAAAGCCACAGAGAGCTCTTTGCAGGGCTCTGGATGCGTGCTCTGGTCTGGCAGCTGCTGCTGGCATCCTGCTTCTCTTGTGTCTGTGGGGCCTTTCTGGTGCTTATCGCTGCAGGATCGAAGCACCCCACGTATGGTCATCAGCTTATCCTTGTGACACCTCGTTTGGGGTGCATGGGGGGAAACTGAGAGAGGGGGAAATGAGCTCACCTCCCACTCCTCCCATCTCACACGGAGACATGGAGTGATTGCCCAGCCTGGAGGCTGCCTCTGCTGCAGAGCCCTGGCATGGGGCTTCACACCTGAGACCACCTTCCTCACCAATACTTTGCCAGCTGGGTGGTTTCTAAAGCCTCAAAGGCTCTTGATTTCCCCTTCGCTGTCTCTGTCACAAGCAAACAATAGCACAAAACCTTTTCTGAAAGGCTGGCACCTTGTTGCAGGCACTCTATCGTGTTTCATCAGGCTGGTGTCCTGAGCAGTGATGAGCTTCTCTATCAGCTCACAATAGCAGCAGGACAATAAAAACCTTTCATTGTAAAATGGGGTTTGTTATTTCCCTGGACTGCCTTGGTGAAGGCCCTGCTGGAAGCCTTATGCTGTCTGCAGGGGTCTTGGAGATACTTCCAAATGCCCCTGTTTGGGAGGGACTTGAGGTGTGTGTATGGTGTCCTCCTACCCATCACCACGGACCACATGTCAGCAGTGGCTGGTGGTGTGTCTGGTCTAACCTATACATCATGATTCCCTCATGTATCTTCTGGACTTTGTCTTGGCTTCATCAGGCAGGGAAGTGGGGTTGCCAGAGGTTAAATTCCTGCTTTGCCACTGGCTTCTGGTGCTACTTTGGCCAAACCATGCAAAACACGGTCTTGCAGTCCTTTTAATCACAGAAGTCATCCTTAATCCTCAAAAGCGTGTCTTACGATGTAATTGGGAGTGGTTCTGTTCAGTGCTCCCAAAGATTGGCAGCTTTTGTTTTGCTGCAGAGACATACAGCTAAGTCCATCAGGAGAGGTGTTTGAACTCTGGCTGGTGACTGCTGATGCTGGGCTTTTAAAAGGAAAAATCTTACAGATTTGCTTGCACTTGGCAAAATGGTGTAAAATGTCATTTAGTTAAAAACTGTGATTTCTCCTATCAGGCAACTGGGAAGCCACTGATCTGAGCCAGCGCTTGTGTGGATTTCCCCATGGGAGAGCAATTTTTATGTCACTTTTAACTCACTGAAGAGAAAGTTCCCCTAGCAAAGCCCTAAATGACACACCTAAGCAACGTTTAACTAAGATTTGCCCTCACCCTAGCAAAGCCCTAAATGACACACCTAAGCGATGTTTAACTAAGATTTGCCCTCGTTTTCTTGTCTTTCCTGCCTTTGGAGCACACGTAATTTGATTCTCACTGCTATTTTGAGAGGGATTCTCAGTGCTCTTTAATCAGGAGCATGAGAATGGAAAAGTGCCAGAGAAGCACATGAAGATAAGGAGAAACCAGACAGAGCACAGTATAAATGCTATCCTGTTTTAAGAATTACCATTGACTGCAAAGCAGCTGATGAACAATTTCCAGTGTAAGCTCCACTATTATACTTCTATGGAGGATTTATCCAGGACAGTGACTTTTGGGGTGGTTTTCTGACCTGGCTGACCAAAAGCCAAGCTGTGAACACCACACCTCGCTGACTGCTTTCTTCAATGTTTTCTCCTGTCTTAGCTAACTGTTGTTCTTCCTGTCACCCATCACTCATTGATCACTGAGTCAGAGAATGATTCAAGTGTTATTTGAATGGCGATGTTTGGAGATTGCTTATCAGTGGCTCTGTGGCTGGCTGTGGGAGGCACGTTTTGCAATCTGGGCTTCACCTATTTTCCCCCTCTGATAACATGGAGACCCGGTGGTGTTACAGGTCTGCCGGCTCACCTCGCTTCTGCGGGACTCAACGTGCCCAGGGATCCCACCCTGAGCTCCCCAGTGAGTTGCACCAGAGCAGCGTGCTTGCCTTTGCTTGAATGTATAGCAAACGTGATCCCTGCCTTCAGGAGCTCATAGTTGAGGTGGGTCCTACCTCATTACAGAGAGGGATAGGGGAGAGCAGCATGCTGCCAGCCCATGGCAACGGCAGTGGGTAAGGCAGGCGATGGCAGTGGATGAGGAAGAGTCTTTCTGGTCATCTTCATTCTGTTGTGATATGGCCCTGAGAGACATCAGCCTTGGAGAAGCAGCTCACTGTTGCTCTTCTCTCCTGGGGCTTTTGCCAGCTGCTGGTTTGGCTGAGCCAGGGTGTTGATCGCTCTTTCAGGAGGGTGAAGGGCATGGCTGGGGGTACTTTCTCTGCTCTGTCACTAGAAAGCCACACCATCAATCAGGCAAGGTCAACAAAAGAAGAGCCTGGTGTGTACAGCTCTCCTCACACTGCCACACAGAGCCTGGGTCATGCCAGTCCATGTAACCCAATAGTTACCCCATGGGTAGGGGGTATCAGTATCATGTTCCACAGGAGAATGATCTGACCTTTCTTGTTTATACGGTAAGTGTGTCCAGGAGGTTTCTTTGTCAGCCCAGTAGTCCCAGCTGCCAGCTCACAGCATGTCTTGCCAGCTCCAAAGCTCTTGCCAGGGCTTTGAAGTTAACAAAGAGTTATTTGGAGTTACAGGGGGTTATTTCACAGAGAACCCCTGTGCATCGCTCAAGCAAAAACCTTCTCCTGAGCCAGAACCTGCACATTCAGCAGCGCTGGAGTGGCAGTGGGCTGTACAGCACACAGTAAATGCAAACCACCTTCTCTCTGTCTCCACGAAAGTGGTCTTGAAATTAGGGACAGGCAATGGGAGTTTGCTGCTGGAAAAATCAGCAAGAGCTCAGTTGGGTTTCAGCTCTCAGTTGTGGAGCATGTGGGTAAAGGCAGCCTTTGTATGGGACCAACCCCCTCATCCAGCTGGAGCAGTAGGGCCTTCTTGGGTTTAACACTGGTGAGGTACTTGAGTGATACCTGCTGTTCTCTGACGAGAGAGCGCCTCAGGTTTTCCCACACTACCCAAATGATCCCCAATGCTGACTAAGGTAGGTGAGAAGCTAAAAGAGGGATGGAAGTTCTTCGGAAGAACATTGTTAGCCCATCCCCACTCGGTTCACAAATATGGGTGCTGAACTAGAACTAGAAACACATGTTTCTAGTTCCCAGTATGCTAACATGATAGCTTTCTGCATAAAATATCTAAGGAAAAAACGTCTTGCTTAATGTTACACAAGCAAATGTGTTTATGAGACAGAACAGTATAATTCATCTATCAAAGCAGATTTTCTTCTTACAATTATAGAAACCCTTAACTGGTTTAAGGCGCCTTTGTGCTGGCTGTTAGATGCCTGCACATTGTCAGAGGCTCTTCCCTAAACTGATAAGAGTAAGAAAGCAAAGGGAGAATCCCCATTGTACAGGGTAAAAATGAAGTGATTCACTTCAAGTCACAGACGAGGTCTGTGGTAAAGCTGGGAACAAAACTCTAATCCTCTCCAAGTCTCAGGCTCTTCTCTGCAAATACTGCCTTGCTTTATTATGCTTTATTTCATCCATAACAACAAAAGAATGCTGACTGTGTGCTAAGAGAGTCCTTCCATGCTTTTGGTGCTAAGGGCCTATTGAGACATGATTGTATGTGATTAATGATGGCTGCAGTGTACCTGACATCACATCAGTTATTCAGCTTCATTCAGGGGCAGATCATGCTGATGTTCAGCACCCCCAGGATCCACCACTCGCTGCGATTGCCTGAATACGCGTCTGTGTTTTCCACAAAGCAAAGGAGAAGACAGGAGTCTCTGCGAGAAGCAAAACCATGATATCATGGGATGTCACGGGGGCTGAGGCAGGGCTGGGCAGCTGAAGGGGTGTGGGAGAAGAGAGACGTGGCTTATTCTGTGTGCTCCCAGGCCATCAAAGCCTCCTGGCCACAGGGACAGCAGATGAGCAACCTTTAAAGGGCACACTTTAATGTGTCATTTCTGTCTCCTCAACACTTGGCTCCCCTGTGTCTTCCCTAGGGCCTTACAGGAAATGGTTCTCCATCTCATACCTGTATTTTGGATGATAATTCTCATTTCACTCCTGGGCTGACCTGAGACCTCTGTTTTGTGTTTTTTTTCCTCCATACAGCAAGCATGAGGCCAGTCTTAACAAGCCCAACAGACAGTGGTGGTGGCAGTTGCTGCATGTGAAGGCATAGTCCGCAGTCCATGTCCTCAACCTAAGCATTTGACCTGGGTTTCTCAGGACCAGGTGAGTGTTACATTGGCCTGGTTTTGGGTTATTCTCAGAAGAAACAACACTTGGGTTTGACCATTCTTTTTTTATTTGTCACTCCTGGGTGAGTTTCACAGTAAGTTTTCTTACAGAGGCCTTTCCTGGTTCTTTGGGCAACATTGGGAGGGAGAAGTATGAACACTGAATTACTGCTGTAACAAGGTTTAATTAGCAAGTGTGAGAAGTGAGTCAGACTCTCTCTATGAAACCCTTCTTGATACAATTAGATAAAGAGAATGTAGGTAGCACTCAGCTTCCAAGAGTTCTTTATCTTTGGTACCTCTCATGGTCTCCAAGGCCCAGACTTCTGGCACAAACCTCAGCAGTCTTAATTGATAGATGCAGATAGTACTGACAGATACACAAAGGTGTGGGTTGATGTATAACTGCTATCAGCATTCATGTGGAGTGACTGGGACACTCCTGTCCTTGCAAGCGTTCCCCAACGAGTGCCAACAGAGTCCATGTATTCTCACCACCTCCAGCATCAGGCGTTGCTGAGACACCCAGCAGCAGAAGGAGGAGAGGATGGTGGATGGTGTCAGACCCATTCAAAAGGGTAGGGGGAAGTTCTGAGAAGATGCTCACATTTAGGGTTAAGTTTTCAAGGGTCTGGCCCTGAGCTAAAGGACTAGGTGGAAACAATCCCTTTTAAAAAGAGCTGCACACCCACTGAAAGCAGTGACTGGTGGTTGTTAAGCACATCTGGAGCCCTCATCATTCATTCAGGCCACACTGTCTGTCTAACGAGGGAAAATAAATCACATGCTCTTATTTATCTCTCCTCAAACACTCTGAGATTTGAAAGCTGCACATGTAGAAGGAAATACTTTCTTCCACAAAAGACATAATTCCCCTGTGAAACACAGTAATTCAGCAGGGTTCAGGGAGGGAAAGGAATTCTATGGTTGGACCTTAGAGGAATTATGCAGCCAGCTGTAAGTTACGGGTTTGATGTCTGAGTTTCTCTGTCCTTCTGAACATCACATGCTGTCTGGAGAATAAGACCATTCATGTATATTTTAGATGTTTTATTTATTCTTTTGGTTGTAATGATCAGATATGAATATAACATCACTTATAAAGAATGGAGCCCAGAAAGAGACTTGTGCAGTAAGCCCATGCTTCTGTTGTTTGCTCTTTGGACAGGAGAAAGCAGAGCCATGAGATTGCAAACAAGGGGTCGTGTGTCTATGTCCCTTTACCTGTGTGAATATAGCTAAGCTTATATTTGTGTTCCCAACAGATAGACTTTAAGTGCTCAGAAGCCCCTATGTCATGTTAACTGCAGTAGCAGGTCAGGGCTGCTGAAAATGATCTCCCATTCTGCATCAGAACTGAATGTTTCATAATCTCTAGGTGAAATACCATTGTGTCATACTCCATAACCATGTTCTGGGAGGGGATAATGTTTGCTGTACTCCTCTAATTGTACTACCTTTTTCCCCCTTGAGACAGTGAATGTCTTTTGGGAGGGCCAGTGATTTTCTCTCTGTGGTATGATAAACCTTTAACCTTCCTGCTAGCTCACAGTTGTTCCAGTTAATCACTGATGACAGTAATGCTCACAAAAATGATGATACTTGTTGATTCTCACTTTCAAGCAAGGATGAAACAACACACTCACCCTGTTTATAGGTGACTGCAGTAGAGTTGGTGTGTTTTACTACCCACATCGATAGGGGGTGTGTGTAGTGGTACATCTGTTACAAAGAAGAGGCTCGGTGATTCCGTGCAAAAAGACTTGAGTCAGTTCTCAGAAATCTTTCATCTGTCATTCAGATGTGGAGATGACATCAGCTTCCCACATGATCACCCACAGCATCGCAACCCCAACCAGGTAGGGACAACTTAAGGAGCACTTGTACCCTTTATTGCATCTTCATGCTCATTTTCTCTGTTGGGTCTCCTTGAGGACTGGCTCAGATCTTTGCATTGATTTGAACAGGCCCTTGTGTCATGCCCGAAGTAACATCACAAACATAAAACAAACACAAACCCACACCCTGTATTTTTTGCTGTCAGGTTCCTGGGTGCCCTGAGGAGCCTTAATGTCCCTGACCAACCTCGCCTGCGGCTTCCAACCACATCCATGGGCTCCAGGGCTCTATCTAAGCTCAGCCCTGGGACTTTGCTCTTTTGATGTTAGAGCTATAGAGTCCCTTGCTGTAGACCTCAATGTGTAGCCTGACTTCCTGGCTTGGCCTAAGCTCTCCCTTGTCATTGTGGATCTCCCTGGCTGTTGCTGGACCTGATCCTTAACCCTGATTTATGCCAACGATGTGCTGGGCTGCATCAAAAGAAGCGTGACCAGCAGGTCCAAGGAGGTGATCCTGCCCCTCTACTCTGCTCTTGTGAGTCCTCACTTGGAGTATTGTGTCCAGTTCTGGTGTCCTCAACATAAAAAGGACATGGAGCTGTTGGAGCAAGTCTACGAGGATGATCAGGGGCTGGAGCACCTCCCGTATGAAGACAGGCTGAGAAAGTTGGGGCTGGTCAGCCTGGAGAAGAGAAGCTGCGTGGAGACCTCACACAATCACTCCAGGCAGAGCCATCTGGGACCCTGAGCAGCAGTCATGGTGGTAGTCCCTTGCTGCTGCTCTGCACCACGCTCACAGCAACATC
>NW_009915920.1:85980-92325 GCF_000696875.1 Nestor notabilis | reverse complement strand
AGCGTTGGGTGACATGGTCTAGGGTGAGGTGTCCCTGCCCATGGCAGGGGGGTTGGAATGAGATGATCTTAAGGTCCTTTCCAACCCAAACCATTCTATGATTCTATGATTGACTTTCTAGCTTCACCTTGGACCTGTCTTATCACCCTGAGGTTGCCTTATGGTCTGGACTTGTGGCTGGACCTGGCTGCTGTCCTCAGGTCTGTCTTTGCAGACAGCTCACACCTCCTCTGTGA
The DNA here is from genome assembly GCF_000696875.1 of Nestor notabilis. Taxonomy (NCBI): domain Eukaryota; kingdom Metazoa; phylum Chordata; class Aves; order Psittaciformes; family Psittacidae; genus Nestor; species Nestor notabilis. The sequence continues at coordinate 92,089 of NW_009915920.1, read as the reverse complement.
AAAAACTGTGAATTATTTTAGCTAGTTCATCCATTTATCTCGATGTGAATGCAGCGTCTCTGGAGTCTGGCATGGCCACGTGGTAGAACATCAGCCTACGTGAGAATATGCAAAGGGTTTTTTACCAAAGAACCTGAGGAAATTTCCCTTCTCTTCCTAAAGCCTGTGTGCAATACGGATCTTGTCTCAATGTGGTAGACTGTCCAACATTCAACTCATTTACTACTTTGTTGTCACAAGCCAGGGCCCAGCAGTTCAATGTCAAATGGGTCACACAGATGGAACTGAGAGCAGGACTAGGCTCTCTCTTTTCTAGAGAAGTCACTGAGTTAACTTTTGAGGTGTCCTTCCCACGAGTCTGAAGATGTTCCTATCTCATTGTGTTTGCCACCATGGCAAGAGGCCAGGAAAGCAGAAAACATGCAGTTAACAAAATGACCCATTTTGCACACTTGGAACAGGTTTTCCTGGATGAGAGGCGGTCCCACAGCTAAGCAAGTCATGAGACTGTTCAAGCAGGAAGGAATATGTTCCCATTCCACTCTGAGTTTCCAAGGACTGCCACAGCAGAGCAGCCCTCTGCAAGGCCCATGAGGGGCCACCAAAGCTTGCAGTTATGTCTCCTCATGGTAAGTGCTTGACACTTTCAGTTTCCTGCAGTCTTCCTTCTGTGTCTCTCCCTTAGGTGGATGTGCTTAATGAAGATGGAGTGTGGGACAGCAAGTAGTTTGACTCTTGGTGCTGATAAGAGCTGTATTTGATGCAGTAGGGTATTGCACGTAATTCCTAAGCTCTCTGTATCAGGGATGCTTGGACATCTCCTTGTAGCTGAGTGGAAATAAAGATGTAGGTGGCTTAAATGTCAGAGAGGCTCCCAAACAAATTGCAGGGGTTCCCATTCCCATTAAAGGTGTCAGCTTGTCCCCTTCTTTATAGCTGCCTCCTTTCCTAGGTGTTCATGAGTGGCCACGGGTAGCCCATAGTGGTTGCCATCCGTTACCACTCAGTTCAGATACAGCAATACTGCCTTTTTCTCAGGTAGTTTATGGTTTGCCATTTCTTACTGTTGTCGTAAGTATTTGTAAGGACTTTCTGCTTTACTTGCTTACGTCAAGGTGAACTTAGTGCGTGCCTGGCAGCTGTGAATGTGGCACCAGAAATGAGTGTTTTAAACCCATGCATTGTGTATTTGTAGGCCCTCTGTGGCTCATTCCCTCTCCTGTCAAATTAATTGATGTTATATTGTTGCTACTTCAGCTTAATACAAGCACAGATTTTGAACTGGACCTTTGTGTCCTTGTGAACATTAACAAAGGGTAGTTGCCTGCTCTCAGATGAAATAAGTCTTTATGGATGCAGGTTACATATTTATTCAGCTATTAAATAGGGAGCTTCAGAAAGTGCCACCACCAGAGATTTTCCTGTTCCCACTGATTTTAACTGGAATGTGCTCAGATACTCCAGTAATGAGTAACACCATAAATTCTGAAGTCAGACAGATAATTACTCTTTCAGACAAAGAAGCTTTGGGCCTTTTTTTATGTCTGTAGTCTGTGATCTCTTCCATGCTGAGGCTTTCCTGGTGTCTAAAAGACATCCAGTCCACTGCTATTTCCATAGGGTGGTACACAATTATCTCTGGGCAGTGCCTCTGACATAGGTAGATGCCTACGGTACTAGTTCTCCCCTGTTGGGTGTCAGTGTTGATCTGGTTTGTTGCAACAGGACCCTGTATGCCCCACAAGTTGCTTCTCCCAGCTGAGGACTGGCCCAGACCTTTGCATTGAGTTGAACAGGTTCTTGTGTCATGGTTTGGACAACATGGTCTCGTGTGAGATGTCCCTGCCCATGGCAGGGGGTTAGAACTGGATGATCTTAAAGTCCTTTCCAACCCAAACCCTTCTATGATTCCATGATTGAAGGATACTGTAGTGGTGGAAATTGGGTTTCATATCAAGAGGAAGCGTGTTACCCTCAGTAATGTACGAGTCCCTTCAGTGAACTAGATGATCTTAAGGTCTTTTCCAACCCTAACTATTCTATGGTTCTGTGATTCTATGTTCTTTGTCCTTGGGACCATCAGCAACACCTTCCCCAGTGCGGGGTAGCTGTCACAGAGCACTGGGCTCTCCTTACACTTGAGCTCAGCATCCCACAAAGTGTGCTCAGGAAGGAAAGCAATGCGAAGCTCTTGCAGGGACTCATTATGGCTGAAAGTGAGAAAATGAGAACTGAATTGATGTATAGCAGAGAAGTGTTAAAATCACCATCTAATGCACGATGCTGCTTTCAAAATTGGAACCCAGATTGAAATCTTGCATTTCCCCCCTTCTTATCTAGTCCTAATGTCTAAGCTTCATTATTTATTTACTTATATTTATTTGAGGGGTGGGGAAGACCATCACAAAGGAGAAAAACTTTGGTAGGTGTATGACAAGACACGTGCCTGGAAAATGCACTGCACTATGAAGCTGCTTTATTTAGTGTTCCAGACAGTCAAAAGCAAGGGAAGCAATTGGAAGTTCATTTAGCCATTTCGTGTTGTAATGTGGAATTTCTTTGGAAGGAAAAGCCTCAGTGCTCTGGGAGACTCTCAAAGCAGCTGGGATTAAAGAAGGTTTCAACAATTAGGAGAGTGTTTGATGCTTGTAAGTAAGGCTTTGGGACATAGGGTGTGAAAAGTCATTGGAATTTGCAATGATTAAATAGTCCTTTTTGAGTCTTGAGAATGACATTTCTTTCCCATCATCTCACCAGTACAAACAAAGGGAAGAAAGTGTTTTTCTGGCTGAGCATCACACGTGTGTTTTAGCCAAAGGGCTTCTTCCTAAGAGATTTTGAGGGACTCACAACTTGCTTTTGTCTTTACTGCCTTTCCTTCTGTGGGTGTGAACATGGTGTTACTGCATAATGGTGAACAACATCATACGAACGTTGCCATGTATCTGCTAATCCTGTTTGCCTTCCCCTTACTGTGCATGATCTTGTATTTGGTTACTTTATGGCACTGTGGGAATGAGGTTTTTCAGTTTGCCCAAAGAGAAGAGTAAACATGTTTGTTTAATTTTCATGTGAAAGTTGAATATTCATGAAAACATGTAATTTTGGATGTGTTTGTGTACCCGTTCCTCCAAGAAATTATACAAACAGCCATTACAGAAGGGAAAAGCAAAATGTTACGTTTGGCCTGTCCTGGAAATCCGTAGGCTCATGCTTTTTATTCCAAATGAAATGGTGATTGAAGCTGACACATTTCACTTCCAATGAAATTGTGTTTCCTGATACTGCACTGGAAAGCTCTAATCAGTGCTAATTGGGAGGCTCTGTTTGCATGCATGGGCAGGATACTGGATGAATTTATTGACCTGTGTTTTACTGGGAATTGGACTTGATCAATGATCCTTCCTGGTTGTGAAGCCTATTAAAAAGATGTCTCTCTTGAATCAATGGTAACTCCTGGTTTTAAGAACTGAGGCTCAGCAAATTGTTTTCAGTCTTAACCCAGAAATGAAGATGTTTATAGTCCTTTCCTGCTCTCAGTGTTGGGACTCATCTGTATCCAGAAGGCGTACTTGAAATGAGATATAAACCACCCTGATTCCCTAGCAGAGGGGTGAAGATATAAAAGCCCCATTATAGCTGTGATAGTCATATACACCCCTGGAAAGAGAAGGGTCAGAGAGTAAGAGTAAGCTGCCATTCTGAGCACTTGTTTGCTGTAATGTCTGCAGGATTTGGCCAAGTGGCACAGCTGCTAGGCAGGCAGAATTACTCTTGCATCCTGCACTGACCATCTGAAGTTCCCCAGTGATAAATGCAGTGGGAAAGGTTACTTTTGCCTTTAAGATCCTCCTTAAAACCAGCTCGTGTTTGCGAAGTGGTGAGGGAAATGGTTTCACTGTTCCTCTGCAGTGACTTGCCCTTTAGAGAGCACAATGTGGCCTCTGGTTCGTATTCTATCATGAGTGCTAAAATTGCTGCAGGAAGATAGTTCACTGCTGAGGCCTTAAGAGGGAGGAGGTCTGTGCTTCTCAGCTATTCCCACAGTAATTCCTGTATGGAGGAGAAAAGCATTAACCCCATTTCACAGGAATGGAGGAGAAAAGCATTAACCCTGTTTCACAGGAAGGTGACAAACAGACCAAGCTCCAGATGTGTGAGGATGTGGAGCACCTAGCTCCTACCAAAATCATGTGGGCTGGTCAGGCATCCATAATACCTTTGGGAGGTCAGTGATAAGCAATATGCCTAGAGGTAGTCTGTGCTGGAGCAGGATGCTGATCTAACACATCCTCAGCCTCATCTTCACTTTTGTCTCCTCACTTGCCACTGTGGAAATTCCCTTCCCCAAACCGTCCCTGGACTGCAGCACTGCTTGAACCATTGTCTGCTGGAACTTCTGGATCACGTTGAACACGTGTATTAATGACACCAATCCTCTGATCTGTTCAGGAAGGAGCAGGGATTCTCCAGGGCTCCCCATTGGTTTTCTACAACCCCCAACTGAGCCAGGGATAGTCCGTGAGCAGAAAAGTAGGGTAGAGAATTCCAACAATCCATGTTTCCATTTCACTGGGAAATTTGGCCTTCATGCTGCTTCTGGCATCTCGTACCACTTCTTCTTTTCATGCTTTAACTTGAGGCTGGATTCTCAGCACGATCCAGCTGAAGGGAAACAGCTGTTGGCTGAAGTCCTCTGGAAAGCACTCCCTTGGGCTCCAATCTGACCATTCTTGGCATGGGCTCCTGCAGACAACAGGTGACTCATTTTGCTTTGGAAAGTGCAGCCGTATCCTCTGCTGTCTCCTCAAACGCTGTAGGCAATTAATGGAGCAATTTCAGCTTTGCCTCTTGGTCTGCTAATTGAAGAGAAGCTCCATGCTTCAACAGGGCCAAGCCTATCAAGAATACACATTTGATCTAGACTATCCCTTTACTCTTTGGTTTAATGTAACACACAAATAGAGCAAATGGGCAAGCCTTGCCTCCCTGCTGACAGATTTAGTGTGTAAGCCATGGCCACTTTAAAGGAACACTGATGGCTACTGTAAATTAATTGGTAAAGAGAATCAAATGCCTTCACTGAACTAGGCTCCTGTTGAGTGACTCAATAGATTTACAGTCCAGACCTACCTCAAACACTAAGGACTTAATGAAGAAAGCTTGGGTTTGGTTTTGTATCCCCGCTTGCCCTACCTCCCACACTAGCAACATCTGAACACTGGAGGCAAACAGGACAAGCTTTCATTTATCCTGATTTATAACGGTCCTCTCCAAAGTGGCTTACTGAAATTGTAAACGGAATGTTCACACAGTAAGAGGGAGAACATGCCAATATATTAAAATCAATGGACCAAATTGTGCACGATCCTGAGAGTGCTTTTGGCCAGGGGATGGAAGTGACCTGGGTTTGGCTGAACAGGGATTGATTCTCCTCTCTCTTGCTATTTATGCCAATGCATATTTGACGTCAGTCCACAGAGAACAGGCACGAGTACAAGGGCAATCGGGCCCATAAGGTTTCCATTTGATCACTACCTCAGGCAAGGGGGAGCTGTACCTATGAGGTGCTTCACCTCCTAAAATAGACCATCTGCAGAAACACTGGGGCTCTGTGTGGAGTCTCTGGCTCCCATGACAGCATGGTCCTGAAAGGAGTGGGGAGAAAGCAAGGAAACTTGGCTCAGGCCTGTCTTGAATAAAAGCCACCATTGCAGATGAGCTGAGTTTACCCCCCAAAAGTTCCTCTTTTCGTTACACTTTTCAGTTGAAAGAGTCAGATGGAGTATTTGTGTTGGCTTCCTGCCTTGGCTGTGCAAATTCTCAGGGGTGGGGAAAATGTTAGTAAACGAGCAAGTATCCAAGAGCTGGAAGAAAATAGGTTGGGTTGTCAGAGTCTTTTCAATCTCTTCTGAAATACATTCCCTCTAGGAACACTTTACCAGTTGGAACAGGTGCCTAAAATAACCCCCCAAACAAATCAAAACCAAACAAACACCCCAAAAACTCTGAACAAAAAGCCCCACTGCAAAACTTTCTTAAGTCTGGGTGATGACCTGCATCCCCAAATCCCCACTTACAGGTGTAGTACCTCTTTTTGGGGCTCTGC
>NW_009915920.1:78804-85949 GCF_000696875.1 Nestor notabilis | reverse complement strand
TACCCCCAGCCATTCCTGCGCCCTGATGGTGCTCCATGTGCTTTCACCCTCCGAAGCACCTGAAAATGTGAAGCCAAAGTTCAAATCCAGCTGCCAGAAAGAGGGGGAAAGTGTATCAAACCCGGGAGTCTACTGCCCCACTGTTTCCCATAGCTGTGTGGACATCACTGCTGTTGTTGATGAGAAATGCCAAAGGGCAGCCTCTTCTGTGTCCCTGGCACTTAGCTGCTGTGCAAGGTCCCAGCCGGTGGAGTAGGCTCTGGTTGTTAGCATGGCAGGCTTTGCAGATAGTTTATACTGAGGCGAGTAGCTAGAGGGGTATGTCAGTGGCCTGAGAGGGAATAAGGGAGTTTTGATTTGTAGCTTTGACTTCTTGCATTGTTCTTTGCTGCTTTTTGAGCACAGAATCAGATTTGGATTCAGAACAGTGGAGGAGTCATGGCACAACTCTGTTCTGGGTGGCCAGTTGCTCTCTAATGCAGGCTGGAGCACACTGATGTATGAGCTTATTTCTCCACGGGGTTTCTGTGCAATGGAAGCACCGAGCCTTGTGATGTGTGTAACCCTCATTGGGTGCAAGCTGGTGAAATAGCGGTATGTCTCCCTTTTCACCAGGGGCTGCTCTGAGCTGTGCCTTGAGAGGTTTTGGGACCCATTGGCACTCCAGAAGCTCTCTAAAGAACAAATAGACCTTTAGTGCTGGAGTGCAAAAAACAACTGATTGTCAACGTGGGCATCCCACCTCAGTAAGGAAAGGGAGATGAGGTCTACCCCTGCCCTACCAGCCCTTGCGGATATAGAGTCTCAGTGCTAGTGAAACATTCACGTTGTTTTGTTCGACTGTGTGGGTTTCCAAAACCTAAAATCAGGAGCTCAAAGTATCTCTTGGGAAAGACATGCTCCTAAAGTGATGTTGTGAAATGCTGTTTGAAGATCTCGCTAGTTTGGGAGCTCAGCTGCATGGGTCCTCAGCTGTCCGTCTCTGTGGCACTGTCACAGGCAGCAAAGCTACAGCATTGACCTTACCGATTCACCAGACAAGACCTCAGTGCTGGTTCTTCTCCCTTTAGACTTCCTCTTTTTAGCTTGAGGGGACCGTATAAGTTTCATCAGTACCTTTATAGCAGGGCCCTTCCTAATGGCTGGTCCCTGGTGCATGGTGACAATGCAAATAAATAACAACACTCAGATGGAAAATTCCACAGGCGAACTGAAATGGTTTCTGAAATTCCTTTCAAAGTGAGAAAGCAACTGTACCTCAGCAGAGAGCCTGCAGTGAGGGGATCCATCATGCATAAAGGAGTAGAGAGCAAAAGGAACATCTGTGAGTGCTTAATTCAAATGCTGAGGGTCCAGCAAACTTGGTGAGCAAGATTGTATTTCACATGATTTGGAAGTGTACCAAAGAGTAATAGAACTACATAGGAAGCAAAAGATATGCTATATGTGGCTGCTTACCCTTTATGGCACCTGAATTTCCTGGGTAACTCAACTCATCATGAAATGTCAGCATGGAAATGAGATACACTCACATATGAATTCTGGCTGATGCTGTTATTGCCAAATGTTATGTGGATGCTGCAGAGGAGAAAAAAAACCTACTTTCCATACAGAGAAATATTCACCGTGATTGAAATGCATTTGTGTTTTCAAACATGATTAGCAATGCACCAGAGCTTCTCTCATTTTTGTATCCATCTGGGGATTGCCACCTACATCCTTGCTTTTTCATTAGATGAGGAAATAATAGTTTTCATATGGAGGGAGAATGAAATTACCTCATAGGCCTTCTCTGACACGTAGCAGATCGTACCTTCTCCCTCAGTGACAGAGTGAGTCATTTTGGAGTAAACTTGGCTGCTTTGTGATGAAATGAGCAGGGAATAGTTGGGGTTTTTTTAAGCAGCCTGAAAATGGGCTCAAATAAAACAAAATGAGTTCAGCTGTTTGCATCATGGCTTGTTCCTGTTCCATGACTCTTCTAGCAACTTCAGCTGGCAGCTCCCAGCCCTGCTTGCTGTCTGGTGCTTCACGTCAGCCCTGCGTTGTGCCAGGGCAAGGATGTGCTTGCTGTGCTTGGGAGGCTTGTGAGCAAACTCTGCCCGTGAGTCTGGGCTCACTCCATGAAACTGCTCCTGAGAATTGCAGCTGAGCCGTGGGGGAACTGAACCAATCCCATGTGAACTGCACCACAGACCTTCAGAAGTGCTGAAACACTCTTTTAACAGCTACATTATAAAAGCAAGTCAAAAGCAGTGAGAGGAAAGTCATTGTAAACATCATTGGCAGCGTGTGATTATTTCTTGTGCTCATAGTCCCAAGAGGACAGGTAATTGCAGGAAGATCCTTGTGATTATATTTTCAAGCTCCTGCTTGAAGCCCATGGACATGATTAAGGTGCTTCAAAACACCTCCAACCTGCACATCTTCACTGTGCTATTTGTCAAGGGTTTGGAGCCTGCTCTACACATGTGTGGGAAAGCTCTAGAAAAGAAATAAATCTAGGTGTCCAGATCTTCTCTTTATTTTCTAGACTTGCTTTGGTTGTAGAATCCTCTGGAAATCCTTAGCCACAAAGATGTCCAGTATACAGATCCCAGCCTGTCTCCCTCATCTCCATTGGCACCTATGACATGAGAGTTATAATATATAAAAAAGGAAAGATAAAGACTTCCATGAAGTTTTTGCATACTGTAAGGCAGAGCCTTTTTGGCAGTGAAGACTAATGCTTCTCAGCATGGGCCAGACTAGGTGCTATAGTCTGTTTTCCTTTTGCTGGCTAATCTTGGGCAAATTACTTCCATGTAACTGGGCCTCCTTTTTCATTTCCTTCTCCTGTAAAAGAGAGGGATGCCGAGCATTGTGTGTAGTGAGGCGCTTGGATGTCATGGGAGTCAAAGCCTTAATGTTCTTAGGGTTAAAGCTAGCAGATTCAGTTATCTCAGCTATGTGCAGTTTCTAAGTTGTTGGGTTTGGAATAAAAACTTTTGTAAAAATTCGAGGAATAAACTCACTGGAAATAGACACTTGCTGTACCAAACCAATATTAAATTCACTGCAGAAACTGGTCACTTGGATTTATCTGGCCAACCCTGTGCAAAGCGCGTGCAAAACTGAAATCAGACACTTCACCCTCTGCATGCCTCATAAGATTGATCTGCGCAATCTACAGTTGAAGAGGTGAGGTAAACCTGAGATTGTGGCTGCAGTTGCCTCTCACTTAAAATATGATGCTTTGTTGTGAATGATTAATGACCAGGGAATCTCTCACCAACTCTGTTTGTGGAGCTGTGTTTGGCTTTCGTGTCTCTCCACAGGGCTGAGGTCTGGCCACAGTTGGTTTTGATAAACCCTGAGATTCCCAAGCTTTGCTTTTCTGCAGCGTGATGCTATCATGATTTATGAAAAGAATCACTTCCTGGAGTTTGTTTTGCTTGGCATGCAGACAGACAGACTCCAAACCCATTTTTTTAATAGAGAAACGTTAGGTGGGAGGCTTTATATTGTGCTGCTTGAGTGGAAAACTTTGTGGCTAAATTGAGATTAATATTTTTTCCATCTAAACCGACCATTACACTGATATATCTTCTGTCATCTTGGGCTCTTTTAAGCTGTGCCTAACTTCATAGGCTTGCAATTGTCTTTTACCACTTGCAAAGGAGACTAAGGACTTTGTACTTTGACTGTAAGGACAAAGTACTAAGGACTTTGTCAAAGAGGGACACCTTCTTTCCCCTGTGGGATTAAATGGGGCAGCACTTTGGCCTGACTTCCAGCACCACCTGTGCCACTGCCACATCTCCACGTTGCTCCTTCATCATTTGGGCATGCTGTGTCCACCTGCCTTGTATTTCCTGCAGGCACTCTGGGCAAATTCCTCCTCCTCATCTCTGCCATGTTTTGCTTGGCCTGCTCCTGGCTTTTGGCAGAACTGGGACATTTAGCTGCTTGACAGGGGGCGGGAGTTGTGGGAATAAGTGAGTTTGTGATGCTCCGAAAGGGAAGATTCTTCGTGTGGTTTCAAGAAATGGGCATTTTGAAAATAATGTTGTTCATAAAAAGTAAGGGAAACAGCAGTAAAACAGTGGAAGGGATTCTAAAGAAAAGTGATCATAAGAACGTGCTGAAGCAGATTTTTAAGTGGACTGGATCTTTCTCCCCAGTCTGAGCTCTTGGTAGTGGCACAACGAGTAAGAGGCATTTCTAACTGTAGAGTTAGGCAGAGGCTCTACCTGTTCTGCATTATAAACCCCATACAGAACATGGGGCAATATCCCTCATGCTCTAACAAGGTAAGCCTATCAGTAGGGTGCTTTGTTGGTTGGTCTGCTTGTTTTTCAGTGGCAATGCTAACTATTTAAAGGCAAACCGTTTGAGACTTGTAATTTATTTCATCACTGTAGTTGGCCCAGAAGCTTCTGACGCAACGTTTGCTTTTTGTTCACATCAGGAAAGGGAATTCATTAAAATAAAAACTTCCTACAGAATGGTCCATCACAAAAAATAGTTCTGGGAGATCCAAGTGGATGTGTCCTATCTGTGCTCTGATAGTTAGATAGATACAGATAGAGCTGCAGGCTGATAGAAGGAGAAAATGCTGGGTGGAGACTGTGCCACCTCCGAGGTTAATATCTGTCCCTGTGACCCTGCAATGTAATTACCATTCTCTGTGTGTGTGTATGGGAGCTTCAGGTCAAATAGTCTGAAGCAGTGTGTGCTGTAAACACACGAACCACAGTGATGTGCTTACAGCAGCAAATGGGAGGTGGATGTAGAACCTGGGGCTTCAGGCTTGCTGGGGTGTTTTGGGGTATAGCATAAGGAAGAAGAGGACTTCCAATGTCACCTCATCCCTCATGGGTTTGGGGTAGCAGTCTTTGGAATGAACAACCTCCTGAAAAATGCTCAGGGATTGTCTTCAAGCAGTCCAAATTGTCAAGTGAAAGATGTGGATGATGTGGCAGAGGCTTCTCCAGGTTTGATTTATCAGGAACACAACCCCCTTCTTCACTGACAGTGCTCAACCCTGGACAGTATGTTTCACCACAGCCCTACACAAGAGCTGTCCATCAGCCGAGTTGACAGCAACGAGTTGCTTCGGCGCAGTGGTGCGGTGGGGAAGGGAATTCTCCACTCGCTGCTGTGTTGGTTTGGTTCACAGAGCATTTTTGGTGTGTGCAAACAAGGGTCTTATGAGAGGAAACACAAGCAGAAGCTCTGCTCTGTGCCTCCTGGCATCAATTGGAAATCCAACCCTTTGAAAGCAATTTGTAAGTGTTAACTGAAGTTGTCTGTGTTTCATAGTAAATCACATCCTATTATTTTGAAGTTAGCAATCCACTGTGCTTTGTTACTCACACCAAAAAGTGGTAAAAATCCACCTCTTCAGTGATGTTTTAAGATGAAGCAGAGGAAAGGGATGATGGCAATTGTGTGGGCTTAGTTGTAGGTGTAGGAAGTGTTTCTAGTTTTACCTGGTAGAAATGGCTGCGGAATCCTAAGGAGCAAAAGGCTTCAAACCCAGATGAATGCCATGGGATTCAAGTGGCCAGTTTCCTTTAGGTCCATTTGCAAATCCCACTATCCGTAATATTAACTGTGCTTGTGGCTGTATAACAAATTTATGAACTCCATAAAGCACGTTTGAAACAATTCATTTGTGGATCACCACCAGGCAAAACCTGTAAATCAATTTGCCCATTTTTTGGAAACTTCCAAACAGCCTTTTCCTTCTCATTTTTTTCCAGTACAACTCAGTTTTATGAAACCTGTTTGACAGCCTCTGAGTTTTAGGCCAGAAACAGAAAGAAATATATGAAGAACAGCTTTCATTTGGACTGTGTCTCAGCAGGCAGTTTGCTTCTATAAGGTTAAGCTGACCTGGGTTGTTCCAGCAGGCAGAAATGTTTTTTTTTTTCATAAAGGGATGTTAATCAACCTGTCTCAGCTTTTCAGAAGCTTTTAGAAGCTGACTTCTTCCAGCCTTCTCCAGTGTACAGTTCACAGAGACCTTGGTTCTTTATCTTTTATATCTGAACAACTCTTATTTACATCAATGTAGATGTTCTTTATCTTTTATATCTGAACAACTCTTACTTACATCAGTGTAGACTGAGAGTGATTCACATTAAGCTAATAGGTTCAGTGACATGATAGTAGTTTAAAACAGAGAGGCTGAGATTTATTGCTTATTGGGGATTCACAGAAAGGTTGGTTCCTTAAGGTTAGCAATGTGCATCTCCTTCACCAAGAGACATTCCAGCTTTGGGAGTTAATTTGCACCTTCCTTTTCAACATGTTTCTCTTACCTATTGATCAAACTATTTGCACCATCCATGTAAACACTCCAAGATTTTCCCCAGTGCATTTTTAACTCACTGGCTCCTTTGGAACAGTGTCAGGAATGAACTTGTTTCATTGTTTGTTTCCAGTTATTTCTGGGATCGTGAATACAATCCCCACAGAGCCTTGCTTAATTTTTCTCATAGGTAAAATGATTTTCTTGCCTGCTGTTACACAGTGTGTTATTGGCTTCACTTTTGAAATGATTTTGCTGGCTTTCACACATTGTATACAGTTCTTACCCTGCTATTAGAGCTCACTCACTTTAACAAAGCAAATGGCTTGTGAAGCATCCCTCAGAAATGTATATATAACACTGTTAAACTTCTCTAACACTTCTGTCACTCATGAGCTTCACTGCTTTGCTCTGGGCCCTTCACATGAATGCTTTTATAGGCTGTGTGGGGCCAGTGGTCCATGCAGTGTTTCTGATGGCCTTGTAGATGTGTTCTGTGGATCACCACTTGGTGTAGCAATATGTATAAGCATTTCAGTACCTTCTGCTAATATATATGGAGAGTTGTTGTTCTTCTCCTGGCTATATGGAAAAACAGCACTCTTGATTTCCAGATCCCTTCCTTAGCCCTGTCACGCTGCAGGCTTTGACTTGCCTGTCTCTTCCGTTGTCCTTTTTCAATCCTCATAGTTCCTAAGGAGTGCAGTGGCTTTCGGGTACCTGCTCTGGTCCAGAGGCTGCTTGGGGGTTTGCAGTCTTCCCTTTCCTTTCTCTTGGCTCCTGGCAGACCTGTGACAAGTTGAAGTCAAAGCAGCCAGCTGAACGGCCACAAAATTCCCTGGTTTCT